>NC_064636.1:30723791-30850026 GCF_023864275.1 Schistocerca cancellata
AAAGTTTTAAAATTGTAAGTGAAGGCACCGAGGAGTTACGGACGTTTATGCAGCGTGTTTTGAAACTCGAAGAGCAGAGACGCGCCGCTCCGCCTGGCCCAGTAAGCGTAGTTTGATTTGATATAGGACCGTGTGGCGACGTAAAAAAATACTTGTTTCCACAGTGGAATGAAAGGAGAGGAGCGGAAAGTGTTTAATTTGTAACTACATAAGGCGAAGACGTAGCTTTTGCGCGAGTTTGTGTAATCCGTGTTTCGTTTCGGTTTGTATTTACGTCTTTGAGTGCGTTTTTGCCTGGGACAGTGAGGTCGTATCTAGTTGAAATTGATATCACGTACTGAGAACGGTAGTCGCCTGGTGGTGTCAAAGTTTTAAAATTGTAAGTGAAGGCACCGAGGAGTTACGGACGTTTATGCAGCGTGTTTTGAAACTCGAAGAGCAGAGACGCGCCGCTCCGCCTGGCCCAGTAAGCGTAGTTTGATTTGATATAGGACCGTGTGGCGACGTAAAAAAATACTTGTTTCCACAGTGGAATGAAAGGAGAGGAGCGGAAAGTGTTTAATTTGTAACTACATAAGGCGAAGACGTAGCTTTTGCGCGAGTTTGTGTAATCCGTGTTTCGTTTCGGTTTGTATTTACGTCTTTGAGTGCGTTTTTGCCTGGGACAGTGAGGTCGTATCTAGTTGAAATTGATATCACGTACTGAGAACGGTAGTCGCCTGGTGGTGTCAAAGTTTTAAAATTGTAAGTGAAGGCACCGAGGAGTTACGGACGTTTATGCAGCGTGTTTTGAAACTCGAAGAGCAGAGACGCGCCGCTCCGCCTGGCCCAGTAAGCGTAGTTTGATTTGATATAGGACCGTGTGGCGACGTAAAAAAATACTTGTTTCCACAGTGGAATGAAAGGAGAGGAGCGGAAAGTGTTTAATTTGTAACTACATAAGGCGAAGACGTAGCTTTTGCGCGAGTTTGTGTAATCCGTGTTTCGTTTCGGTTTGTATTTACGTCTTTGAGTGCGTTTTTGCCTGGGACAGTGAGGTCGTATCTAGTTGAAATTGATATCACGTACTGAGAACGGTAGTCGCCTGGTGGTGTCAAAGTTTTAAAATTGTAAGTGAAGGCACCGAGGAGTTACGGACGTTTATGCAGCGTGTTTTGAAACTCGAAGAGCAGAGACGCGCCGCTCCGCCTGGCCCAGTAAGCGTAGTTTGATTTGATATAGGACCGTGTGGCGACGTAAAAAAATACTTGTTTCCACAGTGGAATGAAAGGAGAGGAGCGGAAAGTGTTTAATTTGTAACTACATAAGGCGAAGACGTAGCTTTTGCGCGAGTTTGTGTAATCCGTGTTTCGTTTCGGTTTGTATTTACGTCTTTGAGTGCGTTTTTGCCTGGGACAGTGAGGTCGTATCTAGTTGAAATTGATATCACGTACTGAGAACGGTAGTCGCCTGGTGGTGTCAAAGTTTTAAAATTGTAAGTGAAGGCACCGAGGAGTTACGGACGTTTATGCAGCGTGTTTTGAAACTCGAAGAGCAGAGACGCGCCGCTCCGCCTGGCCCAGTAAGCGTAGTTTGATTTGATATAGGACCGTGTGGCGACGTAAAAAAATACTTGTTTCCACAGTGGAATGAAAGGAGAGGAGCGGAAAGTGTTTAATTTGTAACTACATAAGGCGAAGACGTAGCTTTTGCGCGAGTTTGTGTAATCCGTGTTTCGTTTCGGTTTGTATTTACGTCTTTGAGTGCGTTTTTGCCTGGGACAGTGAGGTCGTATCTAGTTGAAATTGATATCACGTACTGAGAACGGTAGTCGCCTGGTGGTGTCAAAGTTTTAAAATTGTAAGTGAAGGCACCGAGGAGTTACGGACGTTTATGCAGCGTGTTTTGAAACTCGAAGAGCAGAGACGCGCCGCTCCGCCTGGCCCAGTAAGCGTAGTTTGATTTGATATAGGACCGTGTGGCGACGTAAAAAAATACTTGTTTCCACAGTGGAATGAAAGGAGAGGAGCGGAAAGTGTTTAATTTGTAACTACATAAGGCGAAGACGTAGCTTTTGCGCGAGTTTGTGTAATCCGTGTTTCGTTTCGGTTTGTATTTACGTCTTTGAGTGCGTTTTTGCCTGGGACAGTGAGGTCGTATCTAGTTGAAATTGATATCACGTACTGAGAACGGTAGTCGCCTGGTGGTGTCAAAGTTTTAAAATTGTAAGTGAAGGCACCGAGGAGTTACGGACGTTTATGCAGCGTGTTTTGAAACTCGAAGAGCAGAGACGCGCCGCTCCGCCTGGCCCAGTAAGCGTAGTTTGATTTGATATAGGACCGTGTGGCGACGTAAAAAAATACTTGTTTCCACAGTGGAATGAAAGGAGAGGAGCGGAAAGTGTTTAATTTGTAACTACATAAGGCGAAGACGTAGCTTTTGCGCGAGTTTGTGTAATCCGTGTTTCGTTTCGGTTTGTATTTACGTCTTTGAGTGCGTTTTTGCCTGGGACAGTGAGGTCGTATCTAGTTGAAATTGATATCACGTACTGAGAACGGTAGTCGCCTGGTGGTGTCAAAGTTTTAAAATTGTAAGTGAAGGCACCGAGGAGTTACGGACGTTTATGCAGCGTGTTTTGAAACTCGAAGAGCAGAGACGCGCCGCTCCGCCTGGCCCAGTAAGCGTAGTTTGATTTGATATAGGACCGTGTGGCGACGTAAAAAAATACTTGTTTCCACAGTGGAATGAAAGGAGAGGAGCGGAAAGTGTTTAATTTTTAAGATTAAAGATTTTGACGTGTCGTTTGAAGCGTTGACGCAGTAGATATTCCGCGCGCCGCTTAGTGTACGCGGGCCTCTCGCTGTCACTTGTTCGGAGTGGTCGCCTTATAACGGGACGTTGACCAAGCGGAGCGCAGCGGAGTCGCATTGCAAAGTCGCTTGCTAAGTCGGGCAGCTGGGAGGGGGACACAATGCGTGCAAGTTGGGAAGCAAGTAAGGAAGCAGTTCGTGCGCTGCCAAGCCATCACACACACCAGCTATCAAGCAGCAATTAACATAGTCGCCGTTAATTGTATTACCAGGCGTGACACACCCGCCTCTGATTGCGTGCATTACAGCGGATTTTTTTCCCCTGGATTTCCTTCTGGACACCCCTTCACTGCTGTAACACAGCACTGCTTGTGGTTTAATTATTATGATGTAATACTCCAATTATTTTAATGCAGCCCAATGGCGACGATTTGTGTGTGTGTGTGTGTGTGTGTGTGTGTGTGTGTGTGTGTGTGTTCTGTAAATTTCTGTTTTGCTTTCTCAGTCGGGAAGCTGGGGTTGCAACAATATTACATTGCAGCCTGCTAACTCAGGAAGTGCAGCCTGAAAGCCAATAGCTGAACATGGATTTTCGCCATGTCGATATGAAAGTGCTGAGTCTGAACAGTCAAAATTTTATGTCGCCTCCGGGCGACTATGAGAGGCTATGTTCATCCCTGGAATAGCACCACGGGATATCGGCCGCGAGCTGCGAATTCCGACGAATGACGGGCCGCATTTTGTACCCCTTAACCCCCTCCCCCACCACACCCCCTATCGGAATACTGGACCGCGCTCTCCGACGCATTCCGTCCTTGGAGTACATTGTGACGGCTGCCCTGTGTCCCACGCTCTTCACACTTTCCTTTTTTTTATTGTTACGGTCTATAGAAATCCCTCCGCGTTTTCGGCAGGCACTTCATCTTTAACACTACGTTATGTGCATGGGCGGCACAAGTGGCAGCGTTCATTTATGCGGCATTAGGCATGTCTAGCAGTTCTGATAAGTCTGTCTCTCATCTACTGTATTACAGTGGATATCTTGCCTTCGATTCTCGTCTGACAACTTGTTAATTGGCGCCACACAGCACAGCTTATGGTACTGATTATTGTAATGCTCCAGTCGTCAGGAATTTCGATGCACCTGTTTCATCTGTACATTCCTGTTGTTGTCTTGACAGACAGCATGACTGATATTAGACACCACACCGACGAGTATCTTTTATTCTAGCCACCATGTGGCTCGACTACCATTCTACACTTTGGTTTCCCCACTTTATTATTCAGTAGCGCCTACTGTAGTGGAAGTTCTTCCTTCTTGCCTCACCTCAGACTTAGTGCTTGTTTTCACCTTTTGAGTCTCCACTTCACTGCCTGTGCAAGGTTTTCGTGTGTTCTTAATTGTAGTAAACATACCATCTACACACTATGTATATATATATTGATATATATTTATATATAATTTTCTCTATCCTCCTCCATTCACTTTACACTTATATTACCTGTTACTTTCGATCCTTCCTTATTTCTCTCCATCGTTTCCTCTTTGCCCAATACATCCTCCCTCTTCTCACCATGGCTTCCTTCTCCTCCTCTCATCCTTCCCCATATTACTATCCTCTTCAACTCTCTCAAATATACTTTCCTCATACACTCCCTCCCTCCCTTCTTTCTACATACTGCTTTTTCTCCTCCCCATCTCTTTTTTTCTGCATTACAGCATGCAAAGCAGTCTATTCAAGTTCTCTGGTTAATACACACATCTCCGCTGCAAAAGCATCTGTTACTGAACTTGCAAGAGATACCTTGCATGGAGGAGTGACTGCTTACGCAAAACTTACTCTGCACATTTGGGATACTGTACATGCAAGAGTTGCAGCACACACTATTCATGTTCTATTAGCGAAAACTGCTGAAAGTGAAATTCTTCCTATTCATATCAGTATATCTGTACATGCAAGTGTCACTGTATGCAGAAAGGTTGCTGCAAATGAAACAGTTACTGAATGTACAATAGTTATGGCATTACAAGGTTAATCACAAGGTCTACTACCCTTGCAAGTTGTGCTGTACTCTCAAGTTGTGCTGTCCTCTTGAGCTGTCTTCTCTAGTTGGGCTATCCTCTCAAGTTGAGCTGTCCTCTCCAGTTGAGCTGTCCTCTCCAGTTGAGCAGTCCTCTCAAGTTGAGCTGTCCTCTCAAGTTGAGCTGTCCTCGCAAACTGTGCTCTCCTCGAAAGCTGTGCTGTCCTCGCAAGCTGTGCTGTCCTCACAAGCTATGATGTCCTCGCAAGCTGTGCTGTCCTCGCAAGCTGTGCTGTCCTCACAACCTGTGCTGTCCTTACAAGCCGTGCTGTCCTCGCAAGCCGTGCCGTCCTCGCAAGCTGTACTGTCCTCGCAAGAAATGCTGTCCTCACAAGCTGTGCTGTCCTCGCAAGCTTTGCTATCCTCGCAAGTTGTGCTGTCCTCTCAAGTAGTGCTGTCCTCTCAAGTTGAGCTGTCCTCTCAAGTTGAGCTATTTTCTCAAGCTGTGCTGTCCTCCCAAGTTGTGCTGTCCTCGCAAGTTGTGCTGTCCTCTCAAGTTGAGCTGTCCTCTCAAGTTGAGCTGTCCTCTCAAGTTGTGTTGTCCTCTCAAGTTGAGCTGTCCTCTCAAGTTGAGCTGTCCTCGCAAGCTGTGCTGTCCTCGCAAGCTGTGCTGTCCTCGCAAGCCGTGCTGTCCTCGCAAGCTGTGCTGTCCTCGCAAGCCGTGCTGTCCTTGCAAGCAGTGCTGTCATCGCAAGCTGTGCTGTACTCGCAAGCCGTGCTGTCCTCGCAAGCTGTGCTGTCCTCACAAGCCGTGCTGTCCTCACAAGCTTTGCTGTCCTCGCAAGCTGTGCTGTCCTCGCAAGTTGTGCTGTCCTCGCAAGCTGTGCTGTCCTCACAAGCTGTGCTGTCCTCGCAAGCTGTGCTGTCATCACAAGCTGTGCTGTCATCGCAAGCTGTGCTGTCATCGCAAGCTGTGCTGTCCTCGCAAGCTGTGCTGTCCTCACAAGCTGTGCTGTCCTCGCAAGCAGTGCTGTCATCGCAAACTGTGCTGTCATCACAAGCTGTGCTGTCATCACAAGCTGTGCTGTCATCGCAAACTGCGCTGTCCTCGCAAGCTGTGCTGTCCTAGCAAGATGTGCTGTCCTTGCAATGTGTGCTGTGCTGTCCTCAAAAAGTATGCTGTGTTCACAAGGTCACATACACTAACTATGTGTTCTGTCATTGTGCGGATTTTAAAAGCATCTGTTACTGAACTTGCAAGAGATACCTTGCATGGGGAAGTGACTGCTTATGCAAAACTTACTATACTGTCCTCAAAAAGTATGCTGCTGCACAAGGTGTGTTGTCCTCGAAAGATGTCCTTTCCTTGCAGGCTGTATTGTCCTCGCAAGCTGTGCTGTCCTCGCAAGCTGTGCTGTCCTCGCAAGCAGTGCTGTCCTCGCAAGCCATACTGTCCTCGCAAGCCGTGCTGTCCTCACAAGCTTTGCTGTCCTCGCAAGCTGTGCTGTCCTCTCAAGTTGAGCTGTCCTCTCAAGTTGTGTTGTCCTCTCAAGTTGAGCTGTCCTCTCAAGTTGAGCTGTCCTCGCAAGCTCTGCTGTCCTCATAAGCTGTGCTGTCCTCGCAAGCCGTGCTGTCCTCGCAAGCTGTGCTGTCCTCGCAAGCTGTGCTGTCCTTGCAAGCAGTGCTGTCATCGCAAGCTGTGCTGTACTCGCAAGCCGTGCTGTCCTCGCAAGCCGTGCTGTCCTCACAAGCCGTGCTGTCCTCACAAGCTTTGCTGTCCTCGCAAGCTGTGCTGTCCTCACAAGTTGTGCTGTCCTCGCAAGCTGTGCTGTCCTCACAAGCTGTGCTCTCCTCGCAAGCTGTGCTGTCATCACAAGCTGTGCTGTCATCGCAAGCTGTGCTGTCATCGCAAGCTGTGCTGTCCTCGCAAGCTGTGCTGTCCTCGCAAGCTGTGCTGTCATCACAAGCTGTGCTGTCATCGCAAACTGTGCTGTCCTCGCAAGCTGTGCTGTCCTAGCAAGATGTGCTGTCCTTGCAATGTGTGCTGTGCTGTCCTCAAAAAGTATGCTGTGTTCACAAGGTCACATACGCTAACTATGTGTTCTGTCATTGTGCAGATTGCAAAAGCATCTGTTACTGAACTTGCAAGAGATACCTTGCATGGGGAAGTGACTGCTTACGCAAAACTTACTATACTGTCCTCAAAAAGTATGCTGCTGCACAAGGTGTGTTGTCCTCGAAAGATGTCCTTTCCTTGCAGGCTGTGCTGTCCTCGCAAGCTGTGCTGTCCTCGCAAGCTGTGCTGTCCTCGCAAGCAGTGCTGTCCTCGCAAGCCGTACTGTCCTCGCAAGCCGTGCTGTCCTCACAAGCTTTGCTGTCCTCGCAAGCTGTGCTGTCCTCTCAAGTTGAGCTGTCCTCTCAAGTTGTGTTGTCCTCTCAAGTTGAGCTGTCCTCTCAAGTTGACCTGTCCTCGCAAGCTGTGCTGTCCTCGCAAGCTGTGCTGTCCTCGCAAGCCGTGCTGTCCTTGCAAGCTGTGCTGTCCTCGCAAGCTGTGCTGTCATCACAAGCTGTGCTGTCCTCGCAAGTTGTTCTGTCCTCGCAAGCTGTGCTGTCCTCACAAGGTGTGCTGTCCTCGCAAGCTGTGCTGTCATCACAAGCTGTGCTGTCATCGCAAGCTGTGCTGTCATCGCAAGCTGTGCTGTCATCGCAAGCTGTGCTGTCCTCGCAAGCTGTGCTGTCCTCGAAAGCTGTGCTGTTCTCGAAAGCTGTGCTGTCCTCGAAGGCTGTGCTGTCCTCGCAAGCCGTGCTGTCCTCGCAAGCCGTGCTGTCCTCGCAAGCCGTGCTGTCCTCGCAAGCCGTGCTGTCCTCACAAGCTTTGCTGTCCTCGCAAGCTGTGCTGTCCTCTCAAGTTGTGCTGTCCTCTCAAGTTGTGCTGTCCTCTCAAGTTGAGCTGTCCTCTCGTTGAGCTGTCCTCTCGAGCTGTCCTCTCAAGTTGAGCTGTCCTCTCAAGTTGAGCTGTCGTCTCAAGTTGAGCTGTCAACTTGAGCTCTCCTCTCAAGTTGAGCTGCCCTCTCAAGTTGAGCTGTCCTCTCAAGTTGAGCTGTCCTCTCAAGTTGCGCTGTCCTCTCAAGTTGAGCTGTCCTCACGAGCTGTGCTGTCCTTGCAAGCTGTGCTGTCCTTGCAAGCTGTGCTGTCCTTGCAAGCTGTGCTGTCATCGCAAGCTGTGCTGTCATCGCAAACTGTGCTGTCCTCGCAAGCTGTGCTGTCCTAGCAAGATGTGCTGTCCTTGCAATGTGTGCTGTGCTGTCCTCAAAAAGTATGCTGTGTTCACAAAGTCACATACACTAACTATGTGTTCTGTCATTGTGCGGATTGCAAAAGCATCTGTTACTGAACTTGCAAGAGATACCTTGCATGGGGAAGTGACTGCTTACGCAAAACTTACTATACTGTCCTCAAAAAGTATGCTGCTGCACAAGGTGTGTTGTCCTCGAAAGATGTCCTTTCCTTGCAGGCTGTTTTGTCCTTGCAAGGGGAGTGGATTCTGTGCAAGGTGCGCGGTGCGCTGTCCTCACTGGTTGTGCTAGTCGTGAAAATTATTGTCCCCCACATGGTGAGCTGTATTGCCAACATGTGCTAACCTCATAATGAGTGCAGCAATCAGAAGGCATGCAGTCATTGGAACACATAATTTTTCAGAAAATATGCCTTCTTCATATATTGTACTATCCCCACACAGTGTACTAACATTACAAGGCGTTCTCTCCTCTTGGGGTGTGCCTCCCTTATAAAATGTCCTCTCATTCCAACATGTGCTCTCCCTTTAAGATGTGCAGACTGCCTAAAGTGAGCTGACCTCTGCATATCTGCCATCTTCTTAATGCTTGATGTACTCAGCAGGTGTGCAATTTTATTGGTGTCTTGTGTTCTGAAGGTGTCTTTGCAGGGCGAACTGTCTTCGCATGGCATGCTAACTTCACAGGTGTGCTGTCTTCACTAGGTGTGCAGTGCTTGCAAGGTGTGATGTCCCTGCATGGTGTGCAATTCTCACATGGTGTGCCATTCTCACATGGTGTGCCATCCTCACATGGTGTGCCATCCTCGAATGGTGTGCCAACCTCGAATGGTGTGCCAACCTCACATGGTGTGCCATCCATGCTTGGTGTGCCATCCTTGCAAGGTGTGCCATCCCCACAAGATGTGCCTTCCTCACAAAGGGTGCCATCCTCACAAGGTGTGCTGGCCTCGCAAGGTGTGCTGTCCTCGCAAGGTGTGCCGTCCTCGCAAGGTGTGCCGTCCTCGCAAGGTGTGCCAACCTTGCAAGGTGTGCTGTCCTCACAAGGTGTGCTGTCCTCACAAGGTGTGCTGTCCTCACAAGGTGTGCTGTCCTCACAAGGTGTGCTGTCCTCACAAGGTGTCCTGTCCTCGCAAGGTGTGCCATCCTCGCAAGCAGTGCTGTCCTCTCAGGGAGTGCCATCCTTGCAAGGAGTGCCAACATTGCTAGCTGTGCTGTACTCACATACAATGCATGACAAGCCCCCCTTGCAGAGCAAGCTAAGCTCACATTGTGTGGTTCTACCATCCCAAGATGTTCTGACCTCACATAATGCGCTGTCCTCAGTAGGGATGCTGCCCTCAAATAAAGTGGTGCCCACACTTCACGTTCTGTCCTTCAATAGAGTCACTTCCTAATAATATGTGCCATCTAAGATCAGTGTAGCCTCTCACAATCTGTACTGTCTTTCGAATGTGTGTTGCCCCTGGTAGATGTGCTTTCCTTTCATGGTGAGCTGTGAGCTGCGCTGACAAGAGCGACTGATATCAGAACGTATGCTCCTCTACCTGTAGCAACATGTCTCTTTCTTAAATTATCTTAATCACAACCTGGGATTATTACATTAAAAGAGCTATCCCACAAGGTGTACTGACTACACGTCATGATGCTTGGACATGGTTTGCAGTCCTTACGTCCACAAAGATCTTCTCACTTATTAGGAGTGACGAAATCAGACTACGCAGTATTAACAGTGTGTGAAGACTTCGCAAGGTGTGCAGCCTTTTTAAGGAGTGCGGCCTTTTTAAGGAGTGCAGCCCTTGCAAAGGGTGAGACTTTCAATGACTGGAGCCTTCACAATAAGTGCAGACTCCACATGGAGTGAGTGCAGCCTCCACATGGAGTGCAGTCTCTGCATGGATTGCACCCTGCACTGGGAGTACACCTTCCACAGGGAGTGAAGCCTCCACACGGAGTACACCCTTCGCACAGAGTGCAGTCTTTGCATGCAGTGCAGCCTTCGCATGGAAGGCAGCCTACACATGGAGTGCAGCCTTCGCATGGAGTGCTGCCTTCGCAAGGAGTGCAGCCTTCGCATGGAGTGCAGCCTTCGCATGATAGTGCAGCCTACGCATGGAGTGCAGCCTTCGCAAGGAGTGCTGCCTTCGCATGGAGTGCTGAATTCGCACGGAGTGCTGCCTTCGCACGGAGTGCTGCCTTTGCATGGAGTGCTGCCTTCCCAAGGAGTGCTGCCGTCGCAAGGAGTGCTGCCTTCACAAGGAGTGCTGCCTTCGTAAGGAGTGCTGCCTTCGCAAGGAGAGCCGCCTTCGCAAGGAGTGCTGCCATCGCAAGGAGTGCTGCCATCGCAAGGAGTGCTGCCTTCGCAAGGAGTGCTGCCTTCGCAAGGAGTGCTGCCTTCGCAAGGAGTGCTGCCTTCGCAAGGAGTGCTGCCTTCGCAAGGTGTGCTGCCTTCGCAAGGAGTGCTGCCTTCGCAAGGAACGCTGCCTTTGCAAGGAGTGCTGCCTTTGCAAGGAGTGCTGCCTTCGCACGGAAAGCATCCTTCGCAAGGAGTGCTGCCTTTGCACGGAGTGCTGCCTTCGCACGGAGTGCAGCCTTCGCACGTATGCTGACTTTGCATGGAGTGCTGCCTTTCTACAGATTGCTGCCTTCGCAAGGAGTGCTGCCTTTGCATGGAGTGCTGCCTAAGCAAGGAGAGCTGTCTTCGCACAGAGTGCGCCTTCTCTCGAAGTGCTGCCTTCACAGGCAGTGCTGCCTTCGCAAGGAGTGCTGCCTCCGCAAGGAGTGCTGCCTTCGCAAGGAGTGCTGCCTTCACACAGAGTGCTGCCTTCGCACGGAGTGCTGGTTCACACAGAGTGCAGCCTTCGCATGGAGTGCTGCCTTCGCAGGGAGTGCTGCCTTCGCAAGGAGTGCTGCCTTTGCATGGAGTGCAGCCGTCACACGTAGTGCTGCCTTCGTACTGAGGCCTGCGTTTGCACTGAGTGCTGCTTTCGCACGGAGTGCTGCCTTTGCATGGAGTGCAGCCTTCGCACATAGTGCTGCCTTCACACGGAGTGCTTCCTTTGACACAGTGCTGCCATCGCAAGGAGGGCTGCCTTCGCAAAGAGTGCTGCCTTCGCAAGGAGTGCTGCCTTTGCACAGAGTGCTGCCTTTGCAGGGAGTGCTGCCTTTGCACAGAGTGCTGCCTCCGCAAGGACTGCTGCCTCCGCAAGGACTGCTGCCTTTGCATGGACTGTTGCCTTTGCATGGACTGTTGCCTTTGCAAGGAGTGCTGCCTTCGCAAGGAGTAATGCCTTCGCTAGGAGTGCTGCCTTCGCAAGGAGTGCTGCCTTCGCAAGGAGTGCTGCCTTCGCTCGGAGTGCTGCCTTCGCAGGGAGTGCTGCCTACGCAGGGGGTGCTGCCTTCGCAAGGAGAGCTGCCTTCGCAAGGAGTGCTGCCTTCGCAAGGAGTGCTGCCTTCCAAGGAGTCCTGCCTTCGCTAGAAGTGCTGCCTTCGCACGGAGGGCTGCCTTCGCAAGGTGTGCTCCCTTCGCAGGGAGTGCTGCCTTCGCAAGGGGTAATGCCTTCGCAAGTACTGATGCCTTCGCAGCGAGTACTGCCTTTGCAACGAGTGCTGCGTTCCAATGAGTGCTGCCTTCGCAAGGAGTGCTGCCTTCACATGGAGTGCAGCCTTCGCATGGAGTGCTGCTTTTGCTCAGAGTGCTGCCTTCGCAAAGAGTGCAGCCTTCGCAAGGAGTGCTGCCTTCGCAAGGAGTGCTGCCTTCGCAGGGAGTACTGCCTTTGCAACGAGTGCTGCCTTCCAATGAGTGCTGCCTTCGCTAGGAGTGCTGCCTTCGCTAGGAGTGCTGCCTTCGCAGGGAGTGCTGCCTTCGCAGGGAGTGCTGCCTACGCAGGGAGTGCTGCCATCGCTAGGAGTGCTGCCTTCGCAAGGAGTGCTGCCTTCGCAAGGAGTGCTGCCTTCGCAAGGAGTGCTGCCTTCGCTAGGAGTGCTGCCTTCGCAAGGAGTGCTGCCTTCACAAGGAGTGCTGCCTTCGCACGGAGTGCAGCCTTCGCACGTAGTGCTGCCTTCCCACAGAGTGCTGCCTTTGCACAGAGATCTGCATTCGCAGGGTGTGGTGCCTTCGCAAGAAGTGCTGCCTTCGCAAGGTGTGCTGCCATCGCTAGGAGTGCTGCCTTCAAAAGGAGTGCTGCCTTCGCAAGGAGTGCTGCCTTCGCAAGGTGTGCTGCCATCGCTAGGAGTGCTGCCTTCGCAAGGTGTGCTGCCATCGCTAGGAGTGCTGCCTTCGCAAGGAGGGCTGACTTCGCAGGGAGAGCTGCCTTTGCAGGGAGTGATGCCTTCGCAAGGAGTAGTGCATTCGCAAGGAGTGCTGCCTTCGCAGGGAGTGCTGCATCTGCAAGGAATGCTGCCTTCGCAAGGAGTGCTGCCTTCGCAAGGAGTGCTGCCTTCGCAAGGAGTGCTGCCTTTGCAAGGAGCGCTGCCATCGCAAGGAGTGCTGCCTTCGCTAGGAGTGCTGCCTTCGCAAGGAGGGCTGCCTTCGCAAGGAGGGCTGCCTTCGCAAAGAGGGCTGCCTTCGCAGGGAGTGCTGCCTTCGCAAGGGGTAATGCCTTCGCAAGTAGTTCTGCTTTCGCAGGGAGTACTGCCTTTGCAAGGAGTGCTGCCTTCCAAGGAGTGCTGCCTTCGCAAGGAGTGCTCCCTTGGCAAAGAGTGCTGCCTTCGCAAGGAGTGCTGCCTTCGCAATGAGGGCTGCCTTCGCTAGGAGTGCTGCCTTCGCTAGGAGTGCTGCCTTCGCAAGGAGTGCTGCCTTCGCAAGGAGTGCTGCCTTCGCAAGGAGTGCTGCCTTTGCACAGAGTGCAGCCTTCGCACATAGTGCTGCCTTCACACGGAGTGCTTCCTTTGACAGAGTGTTGCCTTCGCAAGGAGTGCTGCCTTCGCAAGGAGTGCTGCCTTCGCAAGGAGTGCTGCCTTCGCAAGGAGTGTTGCCTTCGCAAGGAGTGCAGCCTTTGCAAGGAGTGCAGCCTTTGCAAGGAGTGCAGCCTTTGCAAGGAGTGCAGCCTTCGCAAGGTGTGCAGCCTTCGCAAGGAGTGCTGCCTTCGCAAGGAGTGCTGCCTTCCCAAGGAGTGCTGCCTTAGGACGGAGTGCTGCCTTCGCTTGGAGTGCTGAATTCGTACGGAGTGCAGCCTTCGCAAGGAGTGCAGCCTTCGCAAGGAGTGCTGCCTTCGCAAGGAGTGCTGCCTTCGCAAGGAGTGCTGCTTTCGCACAGAGTGCAGCCTTCGCACATAGTGCTGACTTCACACAGAGTGCTTCCTTTGACAGAGTGCTGCCTTCGCAAGGAGGGTTGCCTTCGCAGGGAGTGCTGCCTACGCAGGGAGTGCTGCCTTCGCAAGGAGTGCTGCCTTTGTAAGGAGTGCTGCCTTCGCAAGGACTGCTGCCTTCGCAAGGAGTGCTGCCTTCGCACGGAGTGCAGCCTTCGCACATAGTGCTGCCTTCACACGGAGTGGTTCCTTTGACAGAGTGCTGCCTTCGCAAGGAGTGCTGCCTTCGCAAGGAGTGCTGCCTTCGCAAGGAGTGCTGCCTTCGCAAGGTGTGCTGCCTTCGCAAGGAGTGCTGCCTTCGCAAGGAACGCTGCCTTTGCAAGGAGTGCTGCCTTTGCAAGGAGTGCTGCCTTCGCACGGAAAACATCCTTCGCAAGGAGTGCTGCCTTTGCACGGAGTGCTGCCTTTGCACGGAGTGCTGCCTTCGCACGGAGTGCAGCCTTCGCACGTAGTGCTGACTTTGCATGGAGTGCTGCCTTTCTACAGATTGCTGCCTTCGCAAGGAGTGCTGCCTTCGCAAAGAGTGCTGACTTCGCAAGGTATGATGCCTTCGCAAGGAGTGCTGCCTTCGCAAGGAGTGCTGCCTTTGCATGGAGTGCTGCCTAAGCAAGGAGAGCTGTCTTCGCACAGAGTGCGCCTTCTCTCGAAGTGCTGCCTTCACAGGGAGTGCTGCCTTCACAAGGAGTGCTGCCTCCGCAAGGAGTGCTGCCTTCGCAAGGAGTGCTGCCTTCACACAGAGTGCTGCCTTCGCAAGGAGTGCTGCCTTCACACAGAGTGCTGCCTTCGCACGGAGTGCTGGTTCACACAGAGTGCAGCCTTCGCATGGAGTGCTGCCTTCGCAGGGAGTGCTGCCTTCGCAAGGAGTGCTGCCTTTGCATGGAGTGCAGCCATCACACGTAGTGCTGCCTTCGTACTGAGGCCTGCCTTTGCACTGAGTGCTGCTTTCGCACGGAGTGCTGCCTTTGCATGGAGTGCAGCCTTCGCACATAGTGCTGCCTTCACACGGAGTGCTTCCTTTGACACAGTGCTGCCTTCGCAAGGAGGGCTGCCTTCGCAAAGAGTACTGCCTTCGCAAGGAGTGCTGCCTTTGCACAGAGTGCTGCCTTTGCAGGGAGTGCTGCCTTTGCACAGAGTGCTGCCTCCGCAAGGACTGCTGCCTTTGCATGGACTGTTGCCTTTGCATGGACTGTTGCCTTTGCAAGGAGTGCTGCCTTCGCAAGGAGTAATGCCTTCGCTAGGAGTGCTGCCTTCGCAAGGAGTGCTGCCTTCGCAAGTAGTGCTGCCTCCGCTAGGAGTGCTGCCTTCGCTAGGAGTGCTGCCTTCGCTAGGATTGCTGCCTTCGCTCGGAGTGCTGCCTTCGCAGGGAGTGCTGCCTACGCAGGGGGTGCTGCCTTCGGAAGGAGAGCTGCCTTCGCAAGGAGTGCTGCCTTCGCAAGGAGTGCTGCCTTCCAAGGAGTCCTGCCTTCGCTAGAAGTGCTGCCTTCGCACGGAGGGCTGCCTTCGCAAGGTGTGCTCCCTTTGCAGGGAGTGCTGCCTTCGCAAGGGGTAATGCCTTCGCAAGTACTGATGCCTTCGCAGGAAGTACTGCCTTTGCAACGAGTGCTGCCTTCCAATGAGTGCTGCCTTCGCAAGGAGTGCTGCCTTCACATGGAGTGCAGCCTTCGCATGGAGTGCTGCTTTTGCTCAGAGTGCTGGCTTCGCAAAGAGTGCAGCCTTCGCAAGGAGTGCTGACTTCGCAAGGAGTGCTGCCTTCGCAGGGAGTACTGCCTTTGCAACGAGTGCTGCCTTCCAATGAGTGCTGCCTTCGCTAGGAGTGCTGCCTTCGCTAGGAGTGCTGCCTTCGCAGGGAGTGCTGCCTTCGCAGGGAGTGCTGCCTACGCAGGGAGTGCTGCCATCGCTAGGAGTGCTGCCTTCGCAAGGATTGCTGCCTTCGCAAGGAGTGCTGCCTTCGCAAGGATTGCTGCCTTCGCAAGGATTGCTGCCTTCGCAAGGAGTGCTGCCTTCGCAAGGAGTGCTGCCTTCGCTAGGAGTGCTGCCTTCGCAAGGAGTGCTGCCTTCACAAGGAGTGCTGCCTTCGCACGGAGTGCAGCCTTCGCACGTAGTGCTGCCTTCCCACAGAGTGCTGCCTTTGCACAGAGATCTGCATTCGCAGGGTGTGGTGCCTTCGCAAGAAGTGCTGCCTTCGCAATGTGTGCTGCCATCGCTAGGAGTGCTGCCTTCAAAAGGAGTGCTGCCTTCGCAAGGAGTGCTGCCTTCGAAAGGAGTGCTGCCTTCGAAAGGAGTGCTGCCTTCGAAAGGAGTGCTGCCTTCGAAAGGAGTGCTGCCTTCGCAAGGTGTGCTGCCATCGCTAGGAGTGCTGCCTTCGCAAGGAGGGCTGACTTCGCAGGGACAGCTGCCTTTGCAGGGAGTGCTGCCTTCGCAAGGAGTAGTGCATTCTCAAGGAGTGCTGCCTTCGCAGGGAGTGCTGCATCCGCAAGGAATGCTGCCTTCACAAGGAGTGCTGCCTTCGCAAGGAGTGCTGCCTTCGCAAGGAGTGCTGCCTTCGCAAGGAGTGCTGCCTTTGCAAGGAGTGCTGCCATCGCAAGGAGTGCTGCCTTCGCTAGGAGTGCTGCCTTCGCTAGGAGTGCTGCCCTTCTAAGGAGAGCTACCTTCGCAAGGAGTGCTGCCTTCGCTAGGAGTGCTGCTTTCGCAAAGAGGTCTGCCTTCGCAGGGAGTGCTGCCTTTGCAGGGAGTGCTGCCTTCGCAAGGAGTGGTGCCTTCGCAAGGAGTGCTGCCTTCGCAGGGAGTGCTGCATCCGCAAGGAGTGCTGCCTTCGCAAAGTGTGCTGCCTTCACAAGGAGTGCTGCCTTTGCACAGAGTGCTGCCTTCGCAGGGAGTGCTGCCTACGCTGGGAGTGCTGCCTTCGCAAGGAATGCTGCCTTCGCAAGGAGTGCTGCCTTCGCAAGGAGTGCTGCCTTCGCAAGGAGTGCTGCCTTCGCACGGAGTGCTGCCTTCGCACGGAGTGCAGCCTTCGCACGTAGTGCTGCCTTCGCACGGAGTGCTGCCTTTGCACAGAGATCTGCATTCGCAGGGAGTGGTGCCTTCGTAAGAAGTGCTGCCTTCGCAAGGAGTGCTGCCTTCGCTAGGAGTGCTGCCTTCGCAAGGAGTGCTGCCTTCGCAAGGAGTGCTACCTTCGCACGGAGTGCAGCCTTCGCACGTAGTGCTGCCTTCCCACGGAGTGCTGCCTTTGCACAGAGATCTGCATTCGCAGGGTGTGGTGCCTTCGCAAGGAGTGCTGCCTTCGCTAGGAGTGTTGTCTTCGCAAGGAGGGCTGCCTTCGAGAGGAGGGCTGCCTTCGCAGGGAGTGCTGCCTTCTCATGGGGTAATGCATTTTCAAGTTGTGCTGCCTTCTCAGGGAGTACTGCCTTTGCAACGAGTGCTGCCTCCCAATGAGTGCTGCCTTCGCAAGGAGTGCTGCCTTCGCAAGGCGTGCTGCCTTCGCAAGGCGTCCTACCTTCGCAAGGAGTGCTGCCTTCGCAATGAGGGCTGCCTTTGCAGGGAGTGCTGCCTTCGCAAGGGGTGGTGCCTTCGCAAGGAGTCCTGCCTTTGCAAGGAGTGCTGCCTTCGCAAGGAGTGCTGCCTTCGCTAGGAGTGCTGCCCTTCTAAGGAGAGCTGGCTACGCAAGGAGTGCTGCCATCGCTAGGAGTGCTGCTTTCGCAAGGAGGGCTGACTTCGCAGGGAGTGCTGCCTTTGCAGGGAGTGCTGCCTTCGCTAGGAGTGTTGCCTTCTCAAGGAGAGCTGCCTTCGCAAAGAGGGCTGCCTTCGCAGAGAGTGCTGCCTTCGCAAGGGGTAATGCCTTCGCAAGTAGTTCTGCTTTCGCAGGGAGTACTGCCTTTGCAAGGAGTGCTGCCTTCCAAGGAGTGCTGCCTTCGCAAGTAGTCCTCCCTTCGCAAAGAGTGCTGCCTTCGCAAGGAGTGCTGCCTTCGCAATGAGGGCTGCCTTCGCTAGGAGTGCTGCCTTCGCTAGGAGTGCTGCCTTCGCAAGGAGTGCTGCCTTCACAAGGAGTGCTGCCTTCGCACGGAGTGCAGCCTTCGCACGTAGTGCTGCCTTCCCACAGAGTGCTGCCTTTGCACAGAGATCTGCATTCGCAGGGTGTGGTGCCTTCGCAAGAAGTGCTGCCTTCGCAAGGTGTGCTGCCATCGCTAGGAGTGCTGCCTTCAAAAGGAGTGCTGCCTTCGCAAGGAGTGCTGCCTTCGAAAGGAGTGCTGCCTTCGAAAGGAGTGCTGCCTTCGAAAGGAGTGCTGCCTTCGAAAGGAGTGCTGCCTTCGCAAGGTGTGCTGCCATCGCTAGGAGTGCTGCCTTCGCAAGGAGGGCTGACTTCGCAGGGACAGCTGCCTTTGCAGGGAGTGCTGCCTTCGCAAGGAGTAGTGCATTCGCAAGGAGTGTTGCCTTCGCAGGGAGTGCTGCATCCGCAAGGAATGCTGCCTTCACAAGGAGTGCTGCCTTCGCAAGGAGTGCTGCCTTCGCAAGGAGTGCTGCCTTCGCAAGGAGTGCTGCCTTTGCAAGGAGTGCTGCCATCGCAAGGAGTGCTGCCTTCGCTAGGAGTGCTGCCTTCGCTAGGAGTGCTGCCCTTATAAGGAGAGCTACCTTCGCAAGGAGTGCTGCCTTCGCTAGGAGTGCTGCTTTCGCAAAGAGGTCTGCCTTCGCAGGGAGTGCTGCCTTTGCAGGGAGTGCTGCCTTCGCAAGGAGTGGTGCCTTCGCAAGGAGTGCTGCCTTCGCAGGGAGTGCTGCATCCGCAAGGAGTGCTGCCTTCGCAAAGTGTGCTGCCTTCGCAAGGAGTGCTGCCTTTGCACAGAGTGCTGCCTTCGCAGGGAGTGCTGCCTACGCTGGGAGTGCTGCCTTCGCAAGGAATGCTGCCTTCGCAAGGAGTGCTGCCTTCGCAAGGAGTGCTGCCTTCGCACGGAGTGCTGCCTTCGCACGGAGTGCAGCCCTCGCACGTAGTGCTGCCTTCGCACGGAGTGCTGCCTTTGCACAGAGATCTGCATTCGCAGGGAGTGGTGCCTTCGTAAGAAGTGCTGCCTTCGCAAGGAGTGCTGCCTTCGCTAGGAGTGCTGCCTTCGCAAGGAGTGCTGCCTTCGCAAGGAGTGCTACCTTCGCACGGAGTGCAGCCTTCGCACGTAGTGCTGCCTTCCCACGGAGTGCTGCCTTTGCACAGAGATCTGCATTCGCAGGGTGTGGTGCCTTCGCAAGGAGTGCTGCCTTCGCTAGGAGTGTTGTCTTCGCAAGGAGGGCTGCCTTCGAGAGGAGGGCTGCCTTCGCAGGGAGTGCTGCCTTCTCATGGGGTAATGCATTTTCAAGTTGTGCTGCCTTCTCAGGGAGTACTGCCTTTGCAACGAGTGCTGCCTCCCAATGAGTGCTGCCTTCGCAAGGAGTGCTGCCTTCGCAAGGCGTGCTGCCTTCGCAAGGCGTCCTACCTTCGCAAGGAGTGCTGCCTTCGCAATGAGGGCTGCCTTTGCAGGGAGTGCTGCCTTCGCAAGGGGTGGTGCCTTCGCAAGGAGTGCTGCCTTTGCAAGGAGTGCTGCCTTCGCAAGGAGTGCTGCCTTCGCTAGGAGTGCTGCCCTTCTAAGGAGAGCTGGCTACGCAAGGAGTGCTGCCATCTCTAGGAGTGCTGCTTTCGCAAGGAGGGCTGACTTCGCAGGGAGTGCTGCCTTTGCAGGGAGTGCTGCCTTCGCTAGGAGTGTTGCCTTCTCAAGGAGAGCTGCCTTCGCAAAGAGGGCTGCCTTCGCAGAGAGTGCTGCCTTCGCAAGGGGTAATGCCTTCGCAAGTAGTTCTGCTTTCGCAGGGAGTACTGCCTTTGCAAGGAGTGCTGCCTTCCAAGGAGGGCTGCCTTCGCAAGTAGTCCTCCCTTCGCAAAGAGTGCTGCCTTCGCAAGGAGTGCTGCCTTCGCAATGAGGGCTGCCTTCGCTAGGAGTGCTGCCTTCGCAAGGAGTGCTGCCTTCGCAAGGAGTGCTGCCTTCGCAAGGAGTGCTGCCTTCGCAAGGAGTGCTGCCTTCGCAAGGAGGGCTGCCTTCGCAAGGAGTGCTGCCTTCCCATGGAGTGCTGCCTTGGGACAGAGTGCTGCCTTCGCTAGGGGTGTAGCCTTCGTACACAGTGCAGCCTTCGCAAGGAGTGCTGCCTTCGCAAGGTGTGCTGCCTTTGCAAGGAGTGCTGCCTTCGCAAGGAGTGCTGCCTTCGCAAGGAGTGCTGCCTTCGCTAGCAGTGTTGCCTACACAAGGAGTGCTGCGTTCAGAAGGAGTGGTGCCTACGCAAGGGGTGCTGCCTTCGCAAGAAGTGCTGCCTTTGCAAGGAGTACTGCCTTCGCTAGGAGTGCTGCCTTCGCAAGGAGTGCTGCCTTCGCAAGGAGGGCTGCCTTCGAGAGGAGGACTGCCTTCGCAGGGAGTGCTGCCTTCGCAAGGGGTAATGCCTTCGCAAGTAGTGCTGCCTTCTCAGGGAGTACTGCCTTTGCAACGAGTGCTGCCTTCCAATGAGTGCTGCCTTCGCACGGAGTGCAGCCTTCGCACGTAGTGCTGCCTTCGCACGGAGTGCTGCCTTTGCACAGAGATCTGCATTCGCAGGGAGTGGTGCCTTCGTAAGAAGTGCTGCCTTCGCAAGGAGTGCTGCCTTCGCTAGGAGTGCTGCCTTCGCAAGGAGTGCTGCCTTCGCAAGGAGTGCTACCTTCGCACGGAGTGCAGCCTTCGCACGTAGTGCTGTCTCCCACGGAGTGCTGCCTTTGCACAGAGATCTGCATTCGCAGGGTGTGGTGCCTTCGCAAGGAGTGCTGCCTTCGCTAGGAGTGTTGTCTTCGCAAGGAGGGCTGCCTTCGAGAGGAGGGCTGCCTTCGCAGGGAGTGCTGCCTTCTCATGGGGTAATGCATTTTCAAGTTGTGCTGCCTTCTTAGGGAGTACTGCCTTTGCAACGAGTGCTGCCTCCCAATGAGTGCTGCCTTCGCAAGGAGTGCTGCCTTCGCAAGGCGTGCTGCCTTCGCAAGGCGTCCTACCTTCGCAAGGAGTGCTGCCTTCGCAATGAGGGCTGCCTTTGCAGGGAGTGCTGCCTTCGCAAGGGGTGGTGCCTTCGCAAGGAGTGCTGCCTTTGCAAGGAGTGCTGCCTTCGCAAGGAGTGCTGCCTTCGCTAGGAGTGCTGCCCTTCTAAGGAGAGCTGGCTACGCAAGGAGTGCTGCCATCGCTAGGAGTGCTGCTTTCGCAAGGAGGGCTGACTTCGCAGGGAGTGCTGCCTTTGCAGGGAGTGCTGCCTTCGCTAGGAGTGTTGCCTTCTCAAGGAGAGCTGCCTTCGCAAAGAGGGCTGCCTTCGCAGAGAGTGCTGCCTTCGCAAGGGGTAATGCCT
Organism: Schistocerca cancellata; assembly: GCF_023864275.1. Lineage (NCBI taxonomy): Eukaryota > Metazoa > Arthropoda > Insecta > Orthoptera > Acrididae > Schistocerca > Schistocerca cancellata. Next base: position 30,744,566 of record NC_064636.1, read on the forward strand.
TCGCAAGTAGTTCTGCTTTCGCAGGGAGTACTGCGTTTGCTAGGAGTGGTGCCTTCCAAGGAGTGCTGCCTTCGCAAATAGTCCTCCCTTCGCAAAGAGTGCTGCCTTCGCAAGGAGTGCTGCCTTCGCAATGAGGGCTGCCTTCGCTAGGAGTGCTGCCTTCGCAAGGAGTGCTGCCTTCGCAAGGAGTGCTGCCTTCGCAAGGAGTGCTGCCTTCGCAAGGAGTGCTGCCTTCGCAAGGAGTGCTGCCTTCGCAAGGAGTGCTGCCTTCGCAAGGAGTGCTGCCTTCCCATGGAGTGCTGCCTTGGGACAGAGTGCTGCCTTCGCTAGGGGTGTTGCCTTCGTACACAGTGCAGCCTTCGCAAGGAGTGCTGCCTTCGCAAGGTGTGCTGCCTTTGCAAGGAGTGCTGCCTTCGCAAGGAGTGCTGCCTTCGCAAGGAGTGCTGCCTTCGCTAGCAGTGTTGCCTACACAAGGAGTGCTGCGTTCAGAAGGAGTGGTGCCTCCGCAAGGGGTGCTGCCTTCGCAAGAAGTGCTGCCTTTGCAAGGAGTACTGCCTTCGCAAGGAGTGCTGCCTTCGCAAGGAGTGCTGCCTTCGCAAGGAGGGCTGCCTTCGAGAGGAGGACTGCCTTCGCAGGGAGTGCTGCCTTCGCAAGGGGTAATGCCTTCGCAAGTAGTGCTGCCTTCTCAGGGAGTACTGCCTTTGCAACGAGTGCTGCCTTCCAATGAGTGCTGCCTTCGCAAGGAGTGCTGCTTTCGCAAAGAGTGTTGCCTTCGCAGGGAGTGCTGCATCCGCAACGAGTGCTGCCTTCGCAAGGTGTGCTGCCTTCGCAAGGAGTGCTGCCTTTGCAAGGAGCGCTGCCATCACAAGGAGTGCTGCCTTCGCTAGGAGTGCTGCCTTCGCAAGGAGGGCTGCCTTCGCAAAGAGGGAGTACTGCCTTTGCAACGAGTGCTGCCTTCCAATGAGTGCTGCCTTTGCAAGGATTGCTGCCTTCGCAAGGAGTGCTGCCTTCGCAAGGAGTGCTGCCTTTGCAAGGATTCCTGCCTTCGCAAGGAGTGCTGCATTCGCTAGGAGTGCTGCCTTTGCTAGGAGTGCTGCCATCGCTAGGAGTGCTGCCTTCGCAGGGAGAGCTGCCTTCACAAGGAGTGCTGCCTCCACAAGGAGTGCTGCCTTCGCAAGGAGTTCTGCCTTCGCAAGGAGTGCAGCCTTCGCACGTAGTGCTGCCTTCCCACAGAGTGCTGCCTTTGCACAGAGATCTGCATTCGCAGGGTGTGTAGCCTTCGCAAGGTGTGCTGCCTTCGGTAGGAGTGCTGCCTTCAAAAGGAGTGCTGCCTTCGCAAGGAGTACTGCCTTCGAAAGGAGTGCTGCCTTCGCAAGGAGTGCTGCCTTCGCTAGGAGTGTTGTCTTCACAAGGAGGGCTGCCTCCGAAAGGAGGGCTGCCTTCGCAGGGAGTGCTGCCTTCGCAAGGGGTAATGCATTTTCAAGTACTGTTGCCTTCTCAGGGAGTACTGCCTTTGCAACGAGTGCTGCCTCCCAATGAGTGCTGCCATCACAAGGAGTGCTGCCTTCGCAAGGAGTGCTGCCTTCCCAAGGAGTGCTGCCTTCGCAAGGAGTGCTCCCTTCGCAATGAGGGCTGCCTTTGCAGGGAGTGCTGCCTTCGCAAGGGCTGGTGCCTTTGCAAGGAGTGCTGCCTTTGCAAGGAGTGCTGCTTTCGCAAGGAGTGCTGCCTTCGCTTGGAGTGCTGCCCTTCTAAGGAGAGCTGGCTTCGCAAGGAGTTTTGCCATCGCTAGGAGTGCTGCTTTCGCAAGGAGGGCTGACTTCGCAGGGAGTGCTGCCTTTGCAGGAAGTGCTGCCTTCGCAAGGAGTTGTGCCTTCACAAGGAGTGCTGCCTTCGCAGGGAGTGCTGCATCCGCAAGGAGTGCTGCCTTCGCAAGGAGTGCTGCCTTCGCAAGGAGTGCTGCCTTCGCAAGGGGTGCTGCCTTTGCAAGGAGCGCTGCCATCGCAAGGACTGTTGCCTTCGCTAGGAGTGCTGCCTTCGCAAGGAGGGCTGCCTTCGCAAAGAGGGCTGCCTTCGCAGGGAGTGCTGCCTTCGCAAGGGGTAATGCCTTCGCAAGTAGTTCTGCATTCGCAAGTAGTGCTGCCTTCGCAAAGAGTGCTGCCTTCGCAAGGAGTGCTGCCTTCGCAATGAGGGCTGCCTTCGCAATGAGGGCTGCCTTCGCAAGGAGTGCTGCCTTCGCAAGGAGTGCTGCCTTTGCAAGGAGTGCTGCCTTCGCAAGGAGTGCTGTCTTCCCAAGGAGTGCTGCCTTCGCGAGGAGTGCTGCCTTCGCAGGGAGTGCTGCCTTCGCAAGGAGTGCTGCCTTCGCAAGGAGTGCTGCCTTCCCAAGGAGTGCTGCCTTGGGACAGAGTGCCGCCTTCGCTAGGAGTGTTGCATTCGTACACAGTGCAGCCTTCGCAAGGAGTGCTGCCTTCGCAAGGTGTGCTGCCTTTGCAAGGAGTACTGCCTTCGCAAGGAGTGTTGCCTTCGCAAGGAGTGCTGCCTGCGCTAGCAGTGTTGCCTTCGCAAGGAGTGCTGCGTTCAGAATGAGTGGTGCCTCCGCAAGGGGTGATGCCTTCGCAAGGAGTGCTGCCTTTGCAAGGAGTACTGCCTTCGCAAGGAGGGCTGCCTTTGCAAGGAGTTCTGCCTTCGCTAGGAGTGTTGCCCTCGCAAAGAGGGCTGCCTTCGCAAGGAGGGCTGCCTTCGCAGGGAGTACTGCCTTCGCTAGGAGTGATGTCTTCGCAAGGAGGGCTGCCTTCGAGAGGAAGGCTGCCTTCGCAGGGAGTGCTGCCTTTGCAAGGGGTAATGCCTTCGCAAGTAGTGCTGCCTTCTCAGGCAGTACTGCCTTTGCAACGAGTGCTGCCTTCCAATAAGTGCTGCCTTCCCAAGGAGTGCTGCTTTCGCAAGGAGGGCTGCCTTCGCAGAGAGTGCTGCCTTTGCAGGGAGTACTGCCTTCGAGAGGAGTGGTGTCTTCGCAAGGAGTGCTGCCTTCGCAGGGAGTACTGCATCCGCAAGGAGTGCTGCCTTCGCAAGGTGTGCTGCCTTCGCAAGGAGTGCTGCCTTTCCAAGGAGCGCTGCCATCGCAAGGAGTGCTGCCTTCGCTAGGAGTGCTGCCTTCGCAAGGAAGGCTGCCTTCGCAAAGGGGGAGTACTGCCTTTGCAACGAGTGCTGCCTTCCAATGAGTGCTGCCTTTGCAAGGAGTGCTGCCTTCGCAAGGAGTGCTGCCTTCGCAACGGGGGCTGCCTTTGTAGAGAGTGCTGTCTTCGTAAGGGGTTTTGCCTTCGCCAGTAGTGCTGCCTTTGCAAGGAGTGCTGCCTTTGCAAGGAGTGCTGCCTTTGCAAGGAGTGCAGCCTTCGCAAGGAGTGCTGCCTTCGCAAGGAGTGCTGCCTTCGCAAGGAGTGCTGCCTTTGCACAGAGTGCTGCCTTTGCAGGGAGTACTGCCTTTGCACAGAGTGCTGCCTCCGCAAGGAGAGCTGCCTTTGCATGGACTGTTGCCTTCGCAAGGAGTGCTGCCTTTGCAAGGATTGCTGCCTTCGCAAGGAGTGCTGCCTTCGCTAGGAGTGCCGCCTTCGCTAGGAGTGCTGCCTTCGCAAGGAGGTCTGCTTTCGCACGGAGTGCAGCCTTCGCACATAGTGCTGCCTTCACACAGAGTGCTTCCTTTGACAGAGTGCTGCCTTCGCAAGGAGGGCTGCCTTCGCAGGGAGTGCTGCCTACGCAGGGAGTGCTGCCTTCGCAAGGAGTGCTGCCATCGCAAGGAGTGCTGCCTTGCAGGGAGTGCTGCCTTCGCAAGGAGTGCTAACTTCACACGGAGTGCAGCCTTCGCCCAGATAGCTGACTTCACACGGAGTGCAGCCTACGCACAGTGTGCTGCCTTCCAATGAGTGCTGCCTTCGCAAGGAGTGCTGCCTTCGCAAGGAGTGCTGCCTTCGCAAGGAGTGCTGCCTTCGCAATGAGGGCTGCCTTTGCAGCGAGTGCTGGCTTCGCAAGGGGTGGTGCCTTCGCAAGGAGTGTTGCCTCTGCAAGGAGTGCTGCCTTCGTAAGGAGATATGCCTTCGCAAGGAGTGCTTCCTTCGCTAGGAGTGCTGCCCTTCTAAGGAGAGCTGCCTTCGCAAGGAGTGCTGCCATCACTAGGAGTGCTGCTTCGCAAGGAGGGCTGCCTTCGCAGGGAGTGCTGCCTTTGCAGGCAGTGCTGCCTTTGCAAGGAATGCCGCCTTCGTACGGAGTGCAGCATTCGCACGTAGTGCTGTCTTCGCACGGAGTGCTGCCCTTGCACAGAGATCTGCATTCGCAGGGAGTGGTGCCTTCGCAAGAAGTGTTGCCTTCGCAAGGAGTGCTGCCTTCGCAAGGAGTGCTGCCTTCACAAGGAGTGCAGCCTTCGCACGGAGTGCAGCCTTCGCACGTAGTGCTGCCTACCCACGGAGTGCTGCCTTTGCACAGAGATCTGCATTCGCAGGGTGTGGTGCCTTCGCAAGAAGTGCAGCCTTCGCAAGGTGTGCTGCCTTCGCTAGGAGTGCTGCCTTCAAAAGGAGTGCTGCCTTTGCAAGGAGTACTGTCTTCGAAAGGAGTGCTGCTTTCGCAAGGAGTGCTGCCTTCGCTAGGAGTGTTGTCATCGCAAGGAGGGCTGCCTTCCTGAGGAGGGCTGCCTTCGCAGGGAGTGCTGTCTTCGCAAGGGGTAATGCATTCGCAAGTAGTGCTGCCTTCTCAGGGAGTACTGCCTATGCAACGAGTGCTGCCTCCCAATGAGTGCTGCCTTCGCAAGGAGTGCTGCCTTCGCAAGGAGTGCTGCCTTCGCAAGGAGTGCTGCCTTCGCAATGAGGGCTGCCATTGCAGGGAGTGCTGCCTTCGCAAGGGAAGGTGTCTTCGCAAGGAGTGCTGCCCTTCTAAGGAGAGCTGGCTTCGCAAGGAGTGCTGCCATCGCTAGGAGTGCTGCTTTCGCAAGGAGGGCTGACTTCGCAGGGAGTGCTGCCTTTGCAGGGAGTGGTGCCTTCGCAAGGAGTGGTGCCTTCGCAGGGAGTGCTGCCTTCGCAGGAAGTGATGCATCCGCAAGGAGTGCTGCCATCGCAAGGAGTGCTGCCTCTGCAAGGAGTGCTGTCTTTGCAAGGAGCGCTGCCATCGCAAGGAGTGCTTCCTTCGCTGGGAGTGCTGCCTTTGCACAGATTGCTGCCTTCGAACGGAGTGCAGCCTACACACAGAGTGTTGCCTTCGCAAGGAGTGCTGCGTTCGAAAGGAGTGCTGCCTTCGCAAGGAGTGCTACCTTCACAAGGAGTGTTGCCTTCGCAAGTAGTACTGCCTTCGCAAGAAGTGCTGCCTTCGCAATGAGTGCTGCCTTCCAAGGAGTGCTATCTTCGCTAGAGGTGCTGCCTTTGCACGGAGGTCTGCCTTCGCAAGGAGGGCTCCCTTCGCAGGGAGTGCTGCCTTCGCAAGGGGTAATGCCTTCGCAAGTACTACTGCCTTCGCAGGGAGTACTGCCTTTGCAACGAGTGCTGCCTTCCAATGAGTGCTGCCTTTGCAAGGAGTGCTGCCTTCGCAAGGAGTGCTGCCTTCGCAAGGAGTGCTGCCTTCGCAACGAGGGCTGCCTTTGTAGGGAGTGCTGTCTTCGCAAGGGGTTTTGCCTTCGCCAGGAGTGCTGCCTTCGCAAGGAGATATGCCTTCGCAAGGAGTGCTGCCTCCGCAAGGAGTGCTGCCTTCGCACAAAGGGCTGCTTCGCAAGGAGGGCTCCCTTCGCAGGGAGTGCTGCCTTCGCAAGGGGTAATGCCTTCGCAAGTACTGCTGCCTTCGCAGGGAGTACTGCCTTTGCAACGAGTGCTGCTTTCCAATGAGTGCTGCCTTTGCAAGGAGTGCTGCCTTCGCACGGAGTGCAGCCTTCGCATGGAGTGCTGCTTTTGCTCAGAGTGCTGCTTTTGCAAGGAGTGCTGCCTCCGCAAGGAGTGCTGCCTCCGCAAGGAGTGCTGCCTTCGCAAGGGTGCTGCCTTCACAAGGAGTGCTGCCTTTCCAAGGAGCGCTGCCTTCGCAGGAAGTGCTGCTTTCCAAGAAGTACTGCCTTCATAAGGAGTGCTGCCTTCACAAGGAGTGCTGCCTTTGCATGGAGTGTTGCCTTCACAAGGAGTGCTGCCTTCGCAAGGAGTGCTCCCTTCGCAAGGAGTGCTCCCTTCGCAAGGAGAGCTGCCTTCGCACGGAGTGCTGCCTTTGCACAGAGTGCTGCCTTTGCAAGGAGTGCTGCCTTCGCACAGAGTTCTGATTCGCAGGGAGTGCTGCTTCCGCAAGGATTGCTGCCTTCGCTAGGAGTGCTGCCTTCGCTAGGAGTGCTGCCTTTGCAGGGAGTGCTGCCTTCGCTAGGAGTGCTGCCTTCGCTAGGATTGTTGCCTTTGCTAGGAGTGCTGCCTTCGCTAGAAATGCTGCCTTCGCACGTAGTGCTGCATTCGCACGGAGTGTTGCCTTTGTACAGATTGCTGCCTTCGCAAGGAGTGCTGCCTTCGCAAGGAGTGCTGCCTTCGCAAGGAGTGCTGCCTTCGCAAGGAGTGCTGCCCTCGCAAGGAGTGCTGCCTTCGCAAGGAGTGCTGCCTTCACTAGGAGTGCTGCCTTCGCAGGGGGTGCTGTCTTGGTAAGGGGTGGTGCCATCGCAAGGAAGGATGCCATCGCAAGGAGGGATGCCTTCGCAGGGAGTGCTGCCTTCGCAAGGGGTGGTGCCTTCGCAAGTAGTGCTGATTTTGCAGGGAGTACTGCCTTTGCAAGGAGTGCTGCATTGCAAGGAGTGTTGCCTTCGCAAGGAGTGTTGCCTTCGCAAGGAGTGCTGCCTTCGCAGGGAGTGCTGCCTTCGCAAGGAGTGCTGCCTTCGCAAGGAGTGCTGCCTTTGCAAGGAGTGCTGCCTTCGCAAGGAGTGCTGCCTTCGCAAGGACTGCTGCCTTCGCTAGGAGTGCAGCCTTCGCAAGGAGTGCAGCATTTGCAAGGAGTGCTGCCTTCGCAAGGAGTGCTGCCTTCGCATGGAGGGCTACCTTCACAGGGAGTGCTGCCTCTGCAAGGAGTGCTGCCTTCGCACGCACGTAGTGCTGCCATCGCACAGACTGCTAATTTTGCACAGAGTGCTTCCTTCGCACAGAGTGCAGCCTTCGCACGGAGTGCAGCCTTCGCAAGGAGTGCTGCCTTCGCAAGGAGTGCTGAGTGCTGCCTTCGCAAGGTGTGCTGCCTTCGCAAGGAGTGCTCCCTTTCGCAGGGAGTGTTCCCTTTGCACAGAGTGCTGCCTTCACAAGGAATGCTGCCTTCGCTATGAGTGCTGCCTTCGCTAGGAGTGCTGCCTTTGCAGGGAGTGCTGCCTTCGCAAGGGGTGTTGACTTTGCGCAGAGTGCTGCATTCGCTAGGTGTGCTGAATTCGCTAGGTGTGCTGCCTTCGCACGTAGTGCTGCCTTCGCACGTAGTGCTGCCATCGCACGGAGTGCTGCTTTTACACGGAGTGCTGCCTTTGCACAGAGTGCTGCTTCGCAAGGAGTGCTCCCTTCGCAGGAGTGCTCCCTTCGCAAAGAGGGCTGCCTTCCCAAGGAGGGCTGACATCGCAGGGAGTGCTGCCTTCGCAAGGGGTGGTGCCTTCGCAAGTAGTGCTGCCTTCGCAGGGAGTACTGCCTTTCCAAGGAGGGCTGCCTTCCAGGGAGTGCTGCTTTCAAAAGGAGTGATGCCTTCGCAAGGAGTGCTGCCTTCGCAAGGAGTGCTGCCTTCGCAAGGAGTGCTGCCTTCGCAAGGACTGCTGCCTTCGCAAGGAGTGCTGCCTTCGCAAGGAGGGCTGCCTTCGCAAGGAGGGCTGCCTTCGCAGGGAGTGCTGCCTTTGCCGGGAGTGCTGCTTTCGCAAGGAGTGGTGCCTACGCACGTAGTGCTGCCTTCGCACAGACTGCTAATTTTGCACAGAGTGCTGCCTTCGCACAGAGTGTAGCGTTCGCACGTAGTACTGCCTTTGCACAGACTGCTGCCTTAGCAATGAGTGCTGCCTTCACAAGGAGTGCTGCCTTCGCAAGGAGTGCTGCCTTCCAAGAAGTGGTGCCTTCGCAAGGAGTGCTGCCTTCACAAGGAGCGCTGCCTTTGCACGGAGTGTTGCCTTCACAAGGAGAGCTGCCTTCGCAGGGAGTACTGCATTCGCAAAGAGTGCTGTCTTCACACGGAGTGCTGCCTTTGCACAGAGTGCTCCCTTCGCAAGGAGTGCTGCCTTCGCAGGGAGTGCTGCCTTTGCAGGGAGTGCTGCCTTCGCAAGGAGTGGTGCCTACGCACGTAGTGCAGCCTTCGCAGAGACTGCTAATTTTGCACAGAGTCCTGCCTTCGCACGGAGTGCAGCCTTTGCATGTTGTGCTGCCTTTGCACAGAGTGCTGCCTTCGCAAGGAGTGCTGCCTTCGCAAGGAGTGCTGCCTTCGCAAGGAGTGCTGCCTTTGCAAGGAGTGCTGCCTTCGCAAGGAGTGCTACTTTCCAAGAAGTGCTGACTTCGCAAGGAGTGCTGCCTTCACAAGGAGTGCTGCCTTTGCACGGAGTGTTGCCTTCACAAGGAGTGCTCCCTTCGCAAGGAGTGCTCCCTTCGCAAGGAGTGCTCCCTTCGCAAGGAGTGCTCCCTTCGCAAGGAGTGCTCCCTTCGCAAGGATTGCTGCCTTCGCAAGGAGTGCTGCCTTTGCACAGAGTGCTGCCTTCGCAAGGAGTGCTGCCTTTGCAAGGAGTGCTGCCTTCGCACAGAGTTCTTATTCGCAGGGAGTGCTGCTTCCCCAAGGAGTGCTGCCTTCGCTAGGAGTGCTGCCCTTGCAGGGAGTGCTGCCTTAGAAAGAAATGCTGCCTTCGCTAGATGTGCTGCCTTCGCTAGGATTGTTGCCTTCGCTAGAAATGCTGCCTTCGCACGTAGTGCTGCCTTCGCACGGAGTGTTGCCTTTGTACAGATTGCTGCCTTCGCAAGGAGTGCTGCCTTCGCAAGGAGTGCTGCCTTCGCAAGGAGTGCTGCCTTCGCAAGGAGTGCTGCCTTCGCAAGGAGTGCTGCCTTCGCAAGGAGTGCTGCCTTCGCAAGGAGTGCTGCCTTCGCAAGGAGTGCTGCCTTCGCAAGGAGTGCTGCCCTCGCAAGGAGTGCTGCCTTCGCTAGGAGTGCTGCCTTCACTAGCAGTGCTGGCTTCGCAGGGGGTGCTGCCTTCGCAAGGGGTGGTGCGTCGCAAGGAGGGATGCCTTTGCAAGGAGGGCTGCCTTCGCAGGGAGTGCTGCCTTCGCAAGGGGTGGTGCCTTCGAAAGTAGTGGTGCTTTTGCAGGGAGTACTGCCTTTGCAAGGAGTTGTGCCTTGCAAGGAGAGCTTCCTTCGCAAGGAGTGCTGCCTTCGCAAGGAGTGCTGCTTTCGCAAGGAGTCCTGCCTTTGCAAGGAGTGCTACCTTCGCAAGGACTGCTGCGTTCGCAAGGAGTGCTGTCTTCGCACGGAGTGCTGCCTTTGCACAGAGTGCTCCCTTCGCAAGGAGTGCTGCCTTCGAACAGAGTGTTGCCTCGCAAGGAGTGCTGCTTCCGCAAGGAGTGCTGCCTTTGCTAGGAGTGCTGCCTCCGCAGGGAGTGCTGCCATCGCTAGGAGTGCTGCCTTCGCTAGGATTGGTGCCTTCGCTAGGAGTGCTGCCTTCGCTAGGAGTGCTGCCTTCGCAAGGAGTGCTGCCCTCGCAAGGAGTGCTGCCTTCGCTAGGAGTGCTGCCTTCACTAGCAGTGCTGGCTTCGCAGGGGGTGCTGCCTTCGCAAGGGGTGGTGTGTCGCAAGGAGGGATGCCTTTGCAAGGAGGGCTGCCTTCGCAGGGAGTGCTGCCTTCGCAAAGAGTGGTGCCTACGGACGTAGTGCAGCCTTCGCACAGACTGCTAATTTTGCACAGAGTGCTGCCTTCGCACGGAGTGCAGCCTTTGCATGTTGTGCTGCCTTTGCACAGAGTGCTGCCTTCGCAAGGGTGCTGCCTTCACAAGGAGTGCTGCCTTTGCAAGGAGTGCTGCCTCCGCAAGGAGTGCTGCCTTCGCAAGGAGTGCTGCCTTCGCAAGGAGTGCTCCCTTCGCAAGGAGTGCTCCCTTCGCAAGGAGAGCTGCCTACGCACGGAGTGCTGCCTTTGCACAGAGTGCTGCCTTTGCACAGAGTGCTGCCTTTGCAAGGAGTGCTGCCTTCGCACAGAGTTCTGATTCGCACGGAGTGCTGCTTCCGCAAGGAGTGCTGCCTTTGCTAGGAGTGCTGCCTTTGCAGGGAGTGCTGCCTTCACTAGGAGTGCTGCCTTCGCTAGGATTGTTGCCTTCGCTAGGAGTGCTGCCTTCGCTAGAAATGCTGTTTTCGCACGTAGTGCTGCCTTCGCACGGAGTGTTGCCTTTGTACAGATTGCTGCCTTCGCAAGGAGTGCTGCCTTCGCAAGGAGTGCTGCCTTCGCTAGGAGTGCTGCCTTTGCACAGAGTGCAGCCTTAGCAAGGAGTGCTGCCTTCGCAAGGAGTGCTGCCCTCACAAGGAGTGCTGCCTTCGCAAGCAGTGCTGCCTTCGCGAGGAGTGCTGCCTTCGCAAGGAGTGCTGCCTTCGCTAGGAGTGCTGCCTTCGCAAGGAGGGCTGCCATCGCAAGGAGGGCTGCCTTCGCAGGGAGTGCTGCCTTCGCAAGGTGTAATTCCTTCGCAAGTAGTGCTGCTTTCGCAGGGAGTACTGCCTTCGCAAGGAGTGCTGCCTTCCAAGAAGTGCTGCCTTCGCAAGGAGTGCTGTCTTCGTAAGGAATGCTGCCTTCGCAAGGAGTGCTGCCTTCGCAATGAGGGCTGCCTTCGCAGGCAGTGCTGCCTTCGCAAGGGCTGGTGCCTTTGCAAGGGGTGCTGCTTCGCAGGCAGTGATGCCTTTGCACAGAGTGCTGCCTTCGCAAGCAGTGCTGCCTTCGCAAGCAGTGCTGCCTTCGCAAGGTGTGCTGCCTTCGCAAGGAGTGCTGCCTTCGCAAGCAGTGCTGCCTTCGCAAGCAGTGCTGCCTTCGCAAGGTGTGCTGCCTTCGCAAGGAGTGCTGCCTTCACAAGGAGTGCTGCCTTCACAAGGAGTGCTGCCTTTGCAAGGAGTGCTACCTTCGCTAGGAGTGCTGCCTTCGCAAGGAGGGCTGCCATCGCAAGGAGGGCTGCCTTCGCAGGGAGTGCTGCCTTCGCAAGGTGTAATGCCTTCGCAAGTAGTGCTGCTTTCGCAGGGAGTACTGCCTTCGTAAGGAGTGCTGCCTTCCAAGAAGTGCTGCCTTCGCAAGGAGTGCTGCCTTCGCAGGGAGTACTGCTTTTGCAAGGAGAGCTGCCTCCCAGGGAGTGCTGCTTTCGCAAGGAGTGATGCCTTCCCAAGGAGTGCTGCCTTTGCAAGGACTGCTGCCGTCGCAAGGAGTGCTGCCTTCGCAAGGAGGGCTGCCTTCGCAAGGAGGGCTGCCTTCGCAGGGAGTGCTGTCTTTGCCGGGAGTGCTGCTTTCGCAAGGAGTAGTGCCTATGCACGTAGTGCTGCCTTCGCACAGACTGCTAATTTTGCACAGAGTGCTGCCTTCGCACAGAGTGTAGCTTTCGCACGTAGCGCTGCCTTTGCACAGACTGCTGCCTTCGCAATGAGTGCTGCCTTCACAAGGAGTGCTGCCTTCACAAGGAGTGCTGCCTTCACAAGGAGTGCTGCCTTCGCAAGGAGTGCTGCCTTCCAAGAAGTGCTGCCTTCGCAAGAAGTGCTGCCTTCACAAGAAGTGCTGCCTTTGCACGGAGTGTTGCCTCCAAAAGGAGTGCTGCCTTCGCAAGGAGTGCTGCGTTCGCAAGGAGTGCTGTCTTCGCACGGAGTGCTGCCTTTGCACAGAGTGCTCCCTTCGCAAGGAGTGCTGCCTTCGCACAGAGTGCTGCCTCGCAAGGAGTACTGCTTCCGCAAGGAGTGCTGCCTTTGCTAGGAGTGCTGCCTTTGCTAGGAGTGCTGCCTTTGCTAAGAGTGCTGCCTTCGCTAGGATTGGTGCCTTCGCTAGGAGTACTGCCTTCGCTAGGAGTGCTGCATTCACAGGGAGTGCTGCCTTCGCAAGGGGTGGTGCCTTCGCACGGAATGCTGCCTTCGCTAGAAATGCTGCCTTCGCATGTAGTGCTGCCTTCGCTAGGAGTGCTGCCTTCGCTGGGAGTGCTGCCTTTGCAGGGAATGCTGCCTTCGCAAAGAGTGGTGCCTACGGACGTTGTGCAGCCTTCGCACAGACTGCTAATTTTGCACAGAGTGCTGCCTTCGCACGGAGTGCAGCCTTTGCATGCTGTGCTGCCTTTGCACAGAGTGCTGCCTTCGCAAGGGTGCTGCCTTCACAAGGAGTGCTGCCTTTCCAAGGAGTGCTGCCTTCGCAAGGAGTGCTGCTTTCCATGAAGTGCTGCCTTCGTAAGGAGTGCTGCCTTCACAAGGAGTGCTGCCTTTGCATGGAGTGTTGCCTTCACAAGGAGTGCTGTCTTCGCAAGGAGTGCTCCCTTCGCAAGGAGTGCTCCCTTCGCAAGGAGTGCTCCCTTCGCAAGGAGAGCTGCCTTCGCCCGGAGTGCTGCCAAGCACAGAGTGCTGCCTTTGCAAGGAGTGCTGCCTTCGCACAGAGTTCTGATTCGCAGGGAGTGCTGCTTCCGCAAGGAGTGCTGCCTTCGCTAGGAGTGCTGCCTTTGCAGGGAGTGCTGCCTTCGCTAGGAGTGCTGCCTTCGCTAGGATTGTTGCCTTCGCTAGGGGTGCTTCCTTCGCTAGAAATGCTGCCTTCGCACGTAGTGCTGCCTTCGCACGGAGTGTTGCCTTTGTACAGATTGCTGCCTTCGCAAGGAGTGCTGCCTTCGCAAGGAGTGCTGCCTTCGCAAGGAGTGCTGCCTTCGCAAGGAGTGCTGCCCTCGCAAGGAGTGCTGCCTTCGCTAGGAGTGCTGCCTTCACTAGAAGTGCTGCCTTCGCAGGGGGTGCTGTCTTGGTAAGGGGTGGTGCCTTCGCAAGGAAGGATGCCTTCGCAAGGAGGGATGCCTTCGCAGGGAGTGCTGCCTTCGCAAGGGGTGGTGCCTTCGCAAGTAGTGCTGCTTTTGCAGGGAGTACTGCCTTTGCAAGGAGTGCTGCATTGCAAGGAGTGTTGCCTTTGCAAGGAGTGTTGCCTTCGCAAGGAGTGCTGCCTTCGCAGGGAGTGCTGCCTTCGCAAGGAGTGCTGCCTTCGCAAGGAGTGCTGCCTTCGCAAGGAGTGCTGCCTTCGCAAGGACTGCTGCCTTAGCTAGGAGTGCTGCCTTTGCACAGAGTGCAGCCTTCGCAAGGAGTGCTGCCTTCGCAAGGAGTGCTGCCTTCGCAAGGAGTGCTGTCTTCGCAAGGAGGGCTACCTTCACAGGGAGTACTGCCTCTGCAAGGAGTGCTGCCTTCGCACGCACGTAGTGCTGCCATCGCACAGACTGCTAATTTTGCACAGAGTGCTTCCTTCGCACAGAGTGCAGCCTTCGCACGGAGTGCAGCCTTCGCAAGGAGTGCTGCCTTCGCAAGGAGTGCTGCCTTCGCAAGGAGTGCTCCCTTCGCAAGGAGTGCTCCCTTCGCAAGGAGAGCTGCCTACGCACGGAGTGCTGCCTTTGCACAGAGTGCTGCCTTTGCACAGAGTGCTGCCTTTGCAAGGAGTGCTGCCTTCGCACAGAGTTCTGATTCGCACGGAGTGCTGCTTCCGCAAGGAGTGCTGCCTTTGCTAGGAGTGCTGCCTTTGCAGGGAGTGCTGCCTTCACTAGGAGTGCTGCCTTCGCTAGGATTGTTGCCTTCGCTAGGAGTGCTGCCTTCGCTAGAAATGCTGTTTTCGCACGTAGTGCTGCCTTCGCACGGAGTGTTGCCTTTGTACAGATTGCTGCCTTCGCAAGGAGTGCTGCCTTCGCAAGGAGTGCTGCCTTCGCTAGGAGTGCTGCCTTTGCACAGAGTGCAGCCTTAGCAAGGAGTGCTGCCTTCGCAAGGAGTGCTGCCCTCACAAGGAGTGCTGCCTTCGCAAGCAGTGCTGCCTTCGCGAGGAGTGCTGCCTTCGCAAGGAGTGCTGCCTTCGCTAGGAGTGCTGCCTTCGCAAGGAGGGCTGCCATCGCAAGGAGGGCTGCCTTCGCAGGGAGTGCTGCCTTCGCAAGGTGTAATTCCTTCGCAAGTAGTGCTGCTTTCGCAGGGAGTACTGCCTTCGCAAGGAGTGCTGCCTTCCAAGAAGTGCTGCCTTCGCAAGGAGTGCTGTCTTCGTAAGGAATGCTGCCTTCGCAAGGAGTGCTGCCTTCGCAATGAGGGCTGCCTTCGCAGGCAGTGCTGCCTTCGCAAGGGCTGGTGCCTTTGCAAGGGGTGCTGCTTCGCAGGCAGTGATGCCTTTGCACAGAGTGCTGCCTTCGCAAGCAGTGCTGCCTTCGCAAGCAGTGCTGCCTTCGCAAGGTGTGCTGCCTTCGCAAGGAGTGCTGCCTTCGCAAGCAGTGCTGCCTTCGCAAGCAGTGCTGCCTTCGCAAGGTGTGCTGCCTTCGCAAGGAGTGCTGCCTTCACAAGGAGTGCTGCCTTCACAAGGAGTGCTGCCTTTGCAAGGAGTGCTACCTTCGCTAGGAGTGCTGCCTTCGCAAGGAGGGCTGCCATCGCAAGGAGGGCTGCCTTCGCAGGGAGTGCTGCCTTCGCAAGGTGTAATGCCTTCGCAAGTAGTGCTGCTTTCGCAGGGAGTACTGCCTTCGTAAGGAGTGCTGCCTTCCAAGAAGTGCTGCCTTCGCAAGGAGTGCTGCCTTCGCAGGGAGTACTGCTTTTGCAAGGAGAGCTGCCTCCCAGGGAGTGCTGCTTTCGCAAGGAGTGATGCCTTCCCAAGGAGTGCTGCCTTCGCAAGGACTGCTGCCGTCGCAAGGAGTGCTGCCTTCGCAAGGAGGGCTGCCTTCGCAAGGAGGGCTGCCTTCGCAGGGAGTGCTGTCTTTGCCGGGAGTGCTGCTTTCGCAAGGAGTAGTGCCTATGCACGTAGTGCTGCCTTCGCACAGACTGCTAATTTTGCACAGAGTGCTGCCTTCGCACAGAGTGTAGCTTTCGCACGTAGCGCTGCCTTTGCACAGACTGCTGCCTTCGCAATGAGTGCTGCCTTCACAAGGAGTGCTGCCTTCACAAGGAGTGCTGCCTTCACAAGGAGTGCTGCCTTCGCAAGGAGTGCTGCCTTCCAAGAAGTGCTGCCTTCGCAAGGAGTGCTGCCTTCACAAGAAGTGCTGCCTTTGCACGGAGTGTTGCCTCCAAAAGGAGTGCTGCCTTCGCAAGGAGTGCTGCGTTCGCAAGGAGTGCTGTCTTCGCACGGAGTGCTGCCTTTGCACAGAGTGCTCCCTTCGCAAGGAGTGCTGCCTTCGCACAGAGTGCTGCCTCGCAAGGAGTACTGCTTCCGCAAGGAGTGCTGCCTTTGCTAGGAGTGCTGCCTTTGCTAGGAGTGCTGCCTTTGCTAAGAGTGCTGCCTTCGCTAGGATTGGTGCCTTCGCTAGGAGTACTGCCTTCGCTAGGAGTGCTGCATTCACAGGGAGTGCTGCTTTCGCAAGGGGTGGTGCCTTCGCACGGAATGCTGCCTTCGCTAGAAATGCTGCCTTCGCATGTAGTGCTGCCTTCGCTAGGAGTGCTGCCTTCGCTGGGAGTGCTGCCTTTGCAGGGAATGCTGCCTTCGCAAAGAGTGGTGCCTACGGACGTTGTGCAGCCTTCGCACAGACTGCTAATTTTGCACAGAGTGCTGCCTTCGCACGGAGTGCAGCCTTTGCATGCTGTGCTGCCTTTGCACAGAGTGCTGCCTTCGCAAGGGTGCTGCCTTCACAAGGAGTGCTGCCTTTCCAAGGAGTGCTGCCTTCGCAAGGAGTGCTGCTTTCCATGAAGTGCTGCCTTCGTAAGGAGTGCTGCCTTCACAAGGAGTGCTGCCTTTGCATGGAGTGTTGCCTTCACAAGGAGTGCTGTCTTCGCAAGGAGTGCTCCCTTCGCAAGGAGTGCTCCCTTCGCAAGGAGTGCTCCCTTCGCAAGGAGAGCTGCCTTCGCCCGGAGTGCTGCCAAGCAGAGTGCTGCCTTTGCAAGGAGTGCTGCCTTCGCACAGAGTTCTGATTCGCAGGGAGTGCTGCTTCCGCAAGGAGTGCTGCCTTCGCTAGGAGTGCTGCCTTTGCAGGGAGTGCTGCCTTCGCTAGGAGTGCTGCCTTCGCTAGGATTGTTGCCTTCGCTAGGGGTGCTTCCTTCGCTAGAAATGCTGCCTTCGCACGTAGTGCTGCCTTCGCACGGAGTGTTGCCTTTGTACAGATTGCTGCCTTCGCAAGGAGTGCTGCCTTCGCAAGGAGTGCTGCCTTCGCAAGGAGTGCTGCCTTCGCAAGGAGTGCTGCCCTCGCAAGGAGTGCTGCCTTCGCTAGGAGTGCTGCCTTCACTAGAAGTGCTGCCTTCGCAGGGGGTGCTGTCTTGGTAAGGGGTGGTGCCTTCGCAAGGAAGGATGCCTTCGCAAGGAGGGATGCCTTCGCAGGGAGTGCTGCCTTCGCAAGGGGTGGTGCCTTCGCAAGTAGTGCTGCTTTTGCAGGGAGTACTGCCTTTGCAAGGAGTGCTGCATTGCAAGGAGTGTTGCCTTCGCAAGGAGTGTTGCCTTCGCAAGGAGTGCTGCCTTCGCAGGGAGTGCTGCCATCGCAAGGAGTGCTGCCTTCGCAAGGAGTGCTGCCTTCGCAAGGAGTGCTGCCTTCGCAAGGACTGCTGCCTTAGCTAGGAGTGCTGCCTTTGCACAGAGTGCAGCCTTCGCAAGGAGTGCTGCCTTCGCAAGGAGTGCTGCCTTCGCAAGGAGTGCTGTCTTCGCAAGGAGGGCTACCTTCACAGGGAGTACTGCCTCTGCAAGGAGTGCTGCCTTCGCACGCACGTAGTGCTGCCATCGCACAGACTGCTAATTTTGCACAGAGTGCTTCCTTCGCACAGAGTGCAGCCTTCGCACGGAGTGCAGCCTTCGCAAGGAGTGCTGCCTTTGCAAGGATTGCTGCCTTTGCACGGAGTGCTGCCTTCACAAGGAGTGCTGCCTTCACAAGGAGTGCTGCCTTCACAAGGAGTGCTGCCTTCGCAAGGAGTGCTGCCTTCGCAAGGAGTGCTGCCTTCGCAAGGAGTGCTGCCTTCGCAAGGAGTGCTGCCTTCGCAAGGAGTGCTCCCTTTCGCACGGAGTGTTCCCTTTGCACAGAGTGCTGCCTTCACAAGGAATGCTGCCTTCGCTATGAGTGCTGCCTTCGCTAGGAGTGCTGCCTTTGCAGGGAGTGCTGCCTTCGCAAGGGGTGTTGACTTTGTGCAGAGTGCTGCATTCGCTAGGTGTGCTGCATTCGCTAGGTGTGCTGCCTTCGCACGTAGTGCTGCCTTCGCACGTAGTGCTGCCATCGCACGAAGTGCTGCTTTTACACGGAGTGCTGCCTTTGCACAGAGTGCTGCCTTCGCAAGGAGTGCTGCCTTCGCACGGAGTGCTGCCTTCGCAAGGAGTGCTGCCTTCGCAGGAGTGCTCCCTTCGCAAAGAGGGCTGCCTTCCCAAGGAGGGCTGCCATCGCAGGGAGTGCTGCCTTCGCAAGGGGTGGTGCATTCGCAAGTAGTGCTGCCTTCGCAGGGAGTACTGCCTTTGCAAGGAGTGCTGCCTTCCAGGGAGTGCTGCTTTCGAAAGGAGTGATGCCTTCGCAAGGAGTCCTGCCTTCGCAAGGACTGCTGCCTCCGCAAGGAGTGCTGCCTTCGCAAGGAGGGCTGCCTTCGCAAGGAGGGCTGCCCTCGCAGGGAGTGCTGCCTTTGCCGGGAGTGCTGCTTTCGCAAGGAGTGGTGCCTACGCACGTAGTGCTGCCTTCGCACAGACTGCTAATTTTGCGCAGAGTGCTGCCTTTGCACAGAGTGTACCTTTCGCACGTAGTGCTGCCTTTGCACAGACTGCTGCCTTCGCAATGAGTGCTGCCTTCACAAGGAGTGCTGCCTTCGCAAGGAGTGCTGCCTTCCAAGAAGTGCTGCCTTCGCAAAAAGTGCTGCCTTCACAAGGAGCGCTGCCTTTGCACGGAGTGTTGCCTTCACAAGGAGAGCTGCCTTCGCAAGGAGTACTGCGTTCGCAAAGAGTGCTGTCTTCACACGAAGTGCTGCCTTTGCACAGAGTGCTCCCATCGCAAGGAGTGCTGCCTTCGCAGGGAGTGCTGCCTTTGCAGGGAATGCTGCCTTCGCAAAGAGTGGTGCCTACGGACGTAGTGCAGCCTTCGCACAGACTGCTAATTTTGCACAGAGTGCTGCCTTCGCACGGAGTGCAGCCTTTGCATGTTGTGCTGCCTTTGCACAGAGTGCTGCCTTCGCAAGGGTGCTGCCTTCACAAGGTGTGCTGCCTTTGCAAGGAGTGCTGCCTTTGCAAGGAGTGCTGCCTCCGCAAGGAGTGCTGCCTTCGCAAGGAATGCTGTCTTCGCAAGGAGTGCTGCCTTCGCAAGGAGTGCTCCCTTCGCAAGGAGTGCTCCCTTCGCAAGGAGAGCTGCCTACGCATGGAGTGCTGCCTTTGCACAGAGTGCTGCCTTTGCACAGAGTGCTGCCTTTGCAAGGAGTGCCGCCTTCGCACTGAGTTCTGATTCGCACGGAGTGCTGCTTCCGCAAGGAGTGCTGCCTTCGCTAGGAGTGCTGCCTTTGCAGGGAGTGCTGCCTTCACTAGGAGTGCTCCCTTCGCTAGGATTGTTGCCTTCGCTAGGAGTGCTGCCTTCGCTAGAAATGCTGCCTTCGCACGTAGTGCTGCCTTCGCACGTAGTGTTGCCTTTGTACAGATTGCTGCCTTCGCAAGGAGTGCTGCCTTCGCTAGGAGTGCTGCCTTTGCACAGAGTGCAGCCTTAGCAAGGAGTGCTGCCTTTGCAAGGAGTGCTGCCCTCGCAAGGAGTGCTGCCTTCGCAAGCACTGCTGCCTTCGCGAGGAGTGCTGCCTTCGCAAGGAGTGCTGCCTTCGCTAGGAGTGCTGCCTTCGCAAGGAGGGCTGCCATCGCAAGGAGGGCTGCCTTCGCAGGGAGTGCTGCCTTCGCAAGGTGTAATGCCTTCGCAAGTAGTGCTGCTTTCGCAGGGAGTACTGCCTTCGCAAGGAGTGCTGCCTTCCAAGAAGTGCTGCCTTCGCAAGGAGTGCTGCCTTCGTAAGGAATGCTGCCTTCGCAAGGAGTGCTGCCTTCGCAATGAGGGCTGCCTTCGCAGGCAGTGCTGCCTTCGCAAGGGCTGGTGCCTTTGCAAGGGGTGCTGCTTCGCAGGCAGTGATGCCTTTGCACAGAGTGCTGCCTTCGCAAGCAGTGCTGCCTTCGCAAGCAGTGCTGCCTTCGCAAGGTGTGCTGCCTTCGCAAGGAGTGCTGCCTTCGCAAGCAGTGCTGCCTTCGCAAGCAGTGCTGCCTTCGCAAGGTGTGCTGCCTTCGCAAGGAGTGCTGCCTTCACAAGGAGTGCTGCCTTCACAAGGAGTGCTGCCTTTGCAAGGAGTGCTACCTTCGCTAGGAGTGCTGCCTTCGCAAGGAGGGCTGCCATCGCAAGGAGGGCTGCCTTCGCAGGGAGTGCTGCCTTCGCAAGGTGTAATGCCTTCCCAAGTAGTGCTGCTTTCGCAGGGAGTACTGCCTTCGTAAGGAGTGCTGCCTTCCAAGAGGTGCTGCCTTCGCAAGGAGTGCTGCCTTCGCAGGGAGTACTGCCTTTGCAAGGAGAGCTGCCTCCCAGGGAGTGCTGCTTTCGCAAGGAGTGATGCCTTCGCAAGGAGTGCTGCCTTCGCAAGGACTGCTGCCGTCGCAAGGAGTGCTGCCTTCGCAAGGAGGGCTGCCTTCGCAAGGAGGGCTGCCTTCGCAGGGAGTGCTGTCTTTGCCGGGAGTGCTGCTTTCGCAAGGAGTTGTGCCTATGCACGTAGTGCTGCCTTCGCACAGACTGCTAATTTTGCACAGAGTGCTGCCTTCGCACAGAGTGTAGCTTTCGCACGTAGCGCTGCCTTTGCACAGACTGCTGCCTTCGCAATGAGTGCTGCCTTCACAAGGAGTGCTGCCTTCACAAGGAGTGCTGCCTTCACAAGGAGTGCTGCCTTCGCAAGGAGTGCTGCCTTCCAAGAAGTGCTGCCTTCGCAAGGAGTGCTGCCTTCACAAGAAGTGCTGCCTTTGCACGGAGTGTTGCCTTCAAAAGGAGTGCTGCCTTCGCAAGGAGTGCTGCGTTCGCAAGGAGTGCTGTCTTCGCACGGAGTGCTGCCTTTGCACAGAGTGCTCCCTTCGCAAGGAGTGCTGCCTTCGCACAGAGTGCTGCCTCGCAAGGAGTACTGCTTCCGCAAGGAGTGCTGCCTTTGCTAGGAGTGCTGCCTTTGCTAGGAGTGCTGCCTTCGCTAGGAGTGCTGCCTTCGCTAGGATTGGTGCCTTCGCTAGGAGTACTGCCTTCGCTAGGAGTGCTGCATTCACAGGGAGTGCTGCCTTCGCAAGGAGTGGTGCCTTCGCACGGAATGCTGCCTTCGCTAGAAATGCTGCCTTCGCATGTAGTGCTGCCTTCGCTAGGAGTGCTGCCTTCGCTGGGAGTGCTGCCTTTGCAGGGAGTGCTGCCTTCGCAAAGAGTGGTGCCTACGGACGTTGTGCAGCCTTCGCACAGACTGCTAATTTTGCACAGAGTGCTGCCTTCGCACGGAGTGCAGCCATTGCATGTTGTGCTGCCTTTGCACAGAGTGCTGCCTTCGCAAGGGTGCTGCCTTCACAAGGAGTGCTGCCTTTCCAAGGAGTGCTGCCTTCGCAAGGAGTGCTGCTTTCCATGAAGTGCTGCCTTCGTAAGGAGTGCTGCCTTCACAAGGAGTGCTGCCTTTGCATGGAGTGTTGCCTTCACAAGGAGTGCTGTCTTCGCAAGGAGTGCTCCCTTCGCAAGGAGTGCTCCCTTCGCAAGGAGAGCTGCCTTCGCACGGAGTGCTGCCAAGCACAGAGTGCTGTTTTTGCAAGGAGTGCTGCCTTCGCACAGAGTTCTGATTCGCAGGGAGTGCTGCTTCCGCAAGGAGTGCTGCCTTCGCTAGGAGTGCTGCCTTTGCAGGGAGTGCTGCCTTCGCTAGGAGTGCTGCCTTCGCTAGGATTGTTGCCTTCGCTAGGGGTGCTGCCTTCGCTAGAAATGCTGCCTTCGCACGTAGTGCTGCCTTCGCACGGAGTGTTGCCTTTGTACAGATTGCTGCCTTCGCAAGGAGTGCTGCCTTCGCAAGGAGTGCTGCCTTGGCAAGGAGTGCTGCCTTCGCAAGGAGTGCTGCCCTCGCAAGGAGTGCTGCCTTCGCTAGGAGTGCTGCCTTCACTAGGAGTGCTGCCTTCGCAGGGGGTGCTGTCTTGGTAAGGGGTGGTGCCTTCGCAAGGAAGGATGCCTTCGCAAGGAGGGATGCCTTCGCAGGGAGTGCTGCCTTCGCAAGGGGTGGTGCCTTCGCAAGTAGTGCTGCTTTTGCAGGGAGTACTGCCTTTGCAAGGAGTGCTGCATTGCAAGGAGTGTTATCTTCGCAAGGAGTGTTGCCTTCGCAAGGAGTGCTGCCTTCGCAGGGAGTGCTGCCTTCGCAAGGAGTGCTGCCTTCGCAAGGAGTGCTGCCTTCGCAAGGAGTGTTGCCTTCGCAAGGAGTGCTGCCTTCGCAGGGACTGCTGCCTTCGCTAGGAGTGCTGCCTTTGCACAGAGTGCAGCCTTCGCAAGGAGTGCTGCCTTCGCAAGGAGTGCTGCCTTCGCAAGGAGTGCTGTCTTCGCAAGGGGGGCTACCTTCACAGGGAGTACTGCCTCTGCAAGGAGTGCTGCCTTCGCACGCACGTAGTGCTGCCATCGCACAGACTGCTAATTTTGCACAGAGTGCTTCCTTCGCACAGAGTGCAGCCTTCGCACGGAGTGCAGCCTTCGCAAGGAGTGCTGCCTTTGCAAGGATTGCTGCCTTTGCACGGAGTGCTGCCTTCACAAGGAGTGCTGCCTTCACAAGGAGTGCTGCCTTCGCAAGGAGTGCTGCCTTCGCAAGGAGTGCTGCCTTCGCAAGGAGTGCTGCCTTCGCAAGGAGTGCTGCTTTCGCAAGGAGTGCTCCCTTTCGCACGGAGTGTTCCCTTTGCACAGAGTGCTGCCTTCACAAGGAATGCTGCCTTCGCTATGAGTGCTGCCTTCGCTAGGAGTGCTGCCTTTGCAGGGAGTGCTGCCTTCGCAAGGGGTGTTGACTTTCTGCAGAGTGCTGCATTCGCTAGGTGTGCTGCATTCGCTAGGTGTGCTGCCTTCACACGTAGTGCTGCCTTCGCACGTAGTGCTGCCATCGCACGAAGTGCTGCTTTTACACGGAGTGCTGCCTTTGCACAGAGTGCTGCGTTCGCAAGGAGTGCTGCCTTCGCACGGAGTGCTGCCTTCGCAAGGAGTGCTGCCTTCGCAGGAGTGCTCCCTTCGCAAAGAGGGCTGCCTTCCCAAGGAGGGCTGCCATCGCAGGGAGTGCTGCCTTCGCAAGGGGTGGTGCCTTCGCAAGTAGTGCTGCCTTCGCAGGGAGTACTGCCTTTGCAAGGAGGGCTGCCTTCCAGGGAGTGCTGCTTTCGAAAGGAGTGATGCCTTCGCAAGGAGTGCTGCCTTCGCAAGGACTGCTGCCTCCGCAAGGAGTGCTGCCTTCGCAAGGAGGGCTGCTTTCGCAAGGAGGGCTGCCTTCGCAGGGAGTGCTGCCTTTGCCGGGAGTGCTGCTTTCGCAAGGAGTGGTGCCTACGCACGTAGTGCTGCCTTCGCACAGACTGCTAATTTTGCGCAGAGTGCTGCCTTTGCACAGAGTTCAGCTTTCGCACGTAGTGCTGCCTTTGCACAGACTGCTGCCTTCGCAATGAGTGCTGCCTTCACAAGGAGTGCTGCCTTCGCAAGGAGTGCTGCCTTCCAAGAAGTGGTGCCTTCGCAAAGAGTGCTGCCTTCACAAGGAGCGCTGTCTTTGCACGGAGTGTTGCCTTCACAAGGAGAGCTGCCTTCGCAAGGAGTACTGCGTTCGCAAAGAGTGCTGTCTTCACACGGAGTGCTGCGTTTGCACAGAGTGCTCCCTTCGCAAGGAGTGCTGCCTTCGCAGGGAGTGCTGCCTTTGCAGGGAGTGCTGCCTTCGCAAGGAGTGGTTCCTATGCACGTAGTGCAGCCTTCGCAGAGACTGCTAATTTTGCACAGAGTGCTGCCTTCGCACGAATTGCAGCCTCTGCATGTTGTGCTGCCTTTGCACAGAGTGCTGCCTTCGCAAGGAGTGCTGCCTTCGCAAGGAGTGCTGCCTTTGCAAGGAGTGCTGCCTTCGCAAGGAGTGCTGCTTTCCAAGAAGTGCTGCCTTCGCAAGGAGTACTGCCTTCACAAGGAGTGCTGCCTTTGCACGGAGTGTTGCCTTCACAAGGAGTGCTCCCTTCTCAAGGATTGCTCCCTTCGCAAGGAGTGCTCCCTTCGCAAGGAGTGCTCCCTTCGCAAGGAGTGCTCCCTTCGCAAGGAGTGCTGCCTTCGCAAGGAGTGCTGCCTTCGCAAGGAGTGCTGCCTTTGCACAGAGTGCTGCCTTCGCAAGGAGTGCTGCCTTTGCACAGAGTGCTGCCTTCGCAAGGAGTGCTGCCTTTGCAAGGAGTGCTGCCTTCACACAGAGTTCTTATTCGCAGGGAGTGCTGCTTCCCCAAGGAGTGCTGCCTTCGCTAGGAGTGCTGCCCTTGCAGGGAGTGCTGCTTTTGAAAGAAATGCTGCCTTCGCTAGATGTGCTGCCTTCGCTAGGATTGTTGCCTTCGCTAGAAATGCTGCCTTCGCACGTAGTGCTGCCTTCGCAAGGAGTGTTGCCTTTGTACAGATTGCTGCCTTCGCAAGGAGTGCTGCCTTCGCAAGGAGTGCTGCCTTCGCAGGGAGTGCTGCCTTCGAAAGGAGTGCTGCCTTCGCAAGGAGTGCTGCCTTCGCAAGGAGTGCTGCCTTCGCAAGGAGTGCTGCCCTCGCAAGGAGTGCTGCCTTCGCTAGGAGTGCTGCCTTCACTAGCAGTGCTGCCTTCGCAGTGGGTGCTGCCTTCGCAAGGGGTGGTGCGTCGCAAGGAGGGATGCCTTTGCAAGGAGGGCTGCCTTCGCAGGGAGTGCTGCCTTCGCAGGGGTGGTGCCTTCGCAAGTAGTGGTGCTTTTGCAGGGAGTACTGCCTTTGCAAGGAGTTGTGCCTTGCAAGGAGAGCTTCCTTCGCAAGGAGTGCTGCCTTCGCAAGGAGTGCTGCATTCGCAAGGAGTCCTGCCTTCGCAAGGAGTGCTACCTTCGCAAGGACTGCTGCCTTCGCTAGGAGTGCTGCCTTTGCACAGAGTTCTGCCTTCGCAAGGAGTGCTGCCTTCGCGTGGAATACTGCCTTCGCAAGGACTGCTGCCTTCGCAAGGAGTGCTGCCTTCGCAAGGAGGACAACCTTCACAGGGAGTGCTGCCTTCGCAAGGAGTGCTGCCTTCGCAAGGAGTGCTGCCTTCACAAGGAGTGCTGCCTTCGCAAGGAGTGCTGCCTTCGCAAGGAGTGTTGCCTTCGCAAGGAGTGCTGCCTTTGCATGGAGTGCTGCCTTCTCAAGGAGTGCTGCCTTCGCAAGGAGTGCTGCCTTCGCAAGGAGTGCTGCCTTCGCAAGGAGTGCTGCCTTCGCAAGGAGTGCTCCCTTTCGCACGGAGTGCTGCCTTTGCACAGAGTGCTGCCTTCGCAAGGAGTGCTGCCTTTGCACAGTGTACTGCCTTCGCAAGGAGTGCAGCTTTCGCTCGGAGTGCAGCCTTCGCTAGGATTGCTGCCTTCGCAGGGAGTGCTGCCTTCGCTAGGATTGCTGCCTTCGCACAGAGTGCTGCCTTCGCAAGGAGTGCTGCCTTCGCAAGGAGTGCTGCCTTCGCAAGGAGTGCTGCCTTCGCAACGAGTGCTGCCTTCGCTAGGAGTGCTGCCTTCGCTAGGGGTGCTGCCTTCGCTACGAGTGCTGACTTCGCTAGGAGTGCTGCCTTTGCTAGGAGTGCTGCCTTTGCATGGAGTGCTGGCTTCGCACGGAGTGCAGCCTTCGCACGGAGTGCTGCCTTTGCTTAGAGTACTTGCTTCGCAAGGAGTGCTGCCTTTGCAAGGAGTGCTGCCTTCGCATGGAGTGCTGCCCTTCCAAGGAGTGCTGCCTTGGCACGGAGTGCAGCTTTCGCTACGAGTGCTGACTTCGCAATGAGTGCTGCCTTCGCAAGGGGTGGTGCCTACGCACGGAGTGCTGCCTTTGCTCAGAATGCTGCGTTTGCACAGAGTGCTGCCTTCGCAAGGAGTGGTGCCTTCGCAAGGAGTGCTGCCTTAGCACAGAGTGCTTCCTTTGCAAGGAGTGCTGCCTTCGCACAGAGTGCAGCCTTCGCAGTGAGTGCTGCCTGCGTAGTGAGTGCATCCTTCGCTAGTAGTGCTGCCTTCGCAAGGAAAGCTGCCTTTGCACAGAGTGCTGCCTTCACAAGGTATGGTGCCTCCGCACAGAGTGCTGCCTTCACACTGAGTGCAGCCTTCGCACAGAGTGCTGCCTTCGCAAGGAGTGCTGCCTTCGCAAGGAGTGCTGCCTTTGCACAGAGTTCTGCCTTCGCAAGGAGTGCTGCCTTCGCGCGGAATAGTGCCTTCGCAAGGACTGCTGCCTTCGCAAGGAGTGCTGCCTTCGCAAGGAGGACAACCTTCACAGGGAGTGCTGCCTTCGCAAGGAGTGCTGCCTTCGCAAGGAGTGCTGCCTTCGCAAGGAGTGCTGCCTTCGCAAGGAGTGCGGCCTTCGCAAGGAGTGTTGCCTTTGCAAGGAGTGCTGCCTTTGCATGGAGTGCTGCCTTCTCAAGGAGTGCTGCCTTCGCAAGGAGTGCTGCCTTCGCAAGGAGTGCTGCCTTCGCAAGGAGTGCTGCCTTCGCAAGGAGTGCTCCCTTTCGCATGGAGTGCTGCCTTTGCACAGAGTGCTGCCTTCGCAAGGAGTGCTGCCTTTGCACAGTGTACTGCCTTCGCAAGGAGTGCAGCTTTCGCTCGGAGTGCAGCCTTCGCTAGGATTGCTGCCTTCGCAGAGAGTGCTGCCTTCGCTAGGATTGCTGCCTTTGCACAGAGTGCTGCCTTCGCAAGGAGTGCTGCCTTCGCAAGGAGTGCTGCCTTCGCAATGAGTGCTGCCTTCGCAAGGGGTGGTGCCTACGCACGGAGTGCTGCCTTTGCTCAGAATGCTGCGTTTGCACAGAGTGCTGCCTTCGCAAGGAGTGGTGCCTTCGCAAGGAGTGCTGCCTTAGCACAGAGTGCTTCCTTTGCAAGGAGTGCTGCCTTCGCACGGAGTGCAGCCTTCGCAGTGAGTGCTGCCTGCGTAGTGAGTGCATCCTTCGCTAGTAGTGCTGCCTTCGCAAGGAAAGCTGCCTTTGCACAGAGTGCTGCCTTCACAAGGTATGGTGCCTCCGCACAGAGTGCTGCCTTCACACTGAGTGCAGCCTTCGCACAGAGTGCTGCCTTCGCAAGGAGTGCTGCCTTCGCAAGGAGTGCTGCCTTTGCACAGAGTGCTGCCTTCGCAACGAGTGCCGCCTTCGCAAGGAATGCTGCATTCGCAAGGAGTGCTCCCTTCACACGGAGTGCTGCCTTTGCACTGAGTCCTGCCATGGCAAGGAGTGCTGCCTTTGCACAGAGTGCTGCCTTCACACGGAGTGCTGCCTTTGCACAGACTGCTGTCTTCGTAAGGAGCGCCGCCTTCGCACGGAGTGCTGCCTTCACTAGGAGTGCTGCCTTACCTGGGAGTGCTGCCTTGGCTAGGAGTGCTGCCTTCGCAAGGAGTGCTGCCTTCGCTAGGAGTGCTGCCTTCGCAAGCAGTGCTGCCTTCGCAAGGAGTGCTGCCTTTACAAGGAGTGCTGCCTTCGCTAGGAGTGCTGCCTTCACAAGGAGGGCTGCCTTCACAAGGAGGGCTGCCTTCGCAGATAGTGCTGCCTTTGCAAGGGGTATTGCCTTCGCAAGTAGTACTGCTTTCGCACGGAGTACTGCCTTTGCAAGGAGTGCTGCCTTCCAAGGAGTGCTCCCTTCGCAAGGAGTGCTGGCTTCATAAGGAGTGCTGCCTTCGCAAGGAGTGCTGCGTTCACTAGGAGTGCTGCCTTCACAGGGAGTGCCGCCTTCGCAAGGGATGGTGCCTACACACGGGGTGCTGCCTTTGCAAGGAGTGTTCCTTCGCAAGGAGTGCTGCCTTCCCAAGGAGTGCTGCCTTCGCAAGGAGTGCTGCCTTCACAAGGAGTGCTGCCTTCGCAAGGAAGACTACCTTCGCAGGGAGTGCTGCCTTTCCAGGGAGTGCTGCCTTCGCAAGGAGTGGTGCCTACAAACGTAGTGCTGCCTTCGCACAGAGTGCTAATTTTGCACAGAGTTTTGCCTTCGCACGGAGTGCCGCCTTCGCACGTAGTGCTGTCCTTACACAGAGTGCTAACTTCGCAAGGAGTGCTGCCTTCTCAAGGACTAATGCCTACGCAAGGAGTACTGCCGTCGAAGGAGTGTTCCCTTCACAAGGAGTGCTGCCTTTGCGCGGAGTGCTGCCTTTGCACAGAGTGCTGCCTTCGCAAGGAGGGCTGCCTTCGCAGTGATTGCTGCCTTCACAGGGAGTGCTGCCTTCACAAGGAGTGGTGCCTTCGCAAGGAGTGCTGCGTTCGCTAGGAGAGCTGCCTTCACAGGGAGTGCTGCCTTCGCAAGGGATGGTGCCTACGCACGGAGTGCTGCCTTCGCACGGAGTGCTTCCTTCACAAGGAATGCTGCCTTCGCTATGAGTGCTGCCTTCGCTAGGAGTGCTGCCTATGCAGGGAGTGCTGCCTTCGCAAGGGGTGGTGCCTTTGCGCAGAGTGCTGCCTTCGCTAGGTGTGCTGCCTTCGCTAGGTGTGCTGCCTTCGCACGGAGTGCTGCCTTCGCACGGAGTGCTTCCTTCACAAGGAATGCTGCCTTCGCTATGAGTGCTGCCTTTGCACGGAGTGCTGCCTTTGCACAGAGTGCTGCCTTCGCAAGGAGTGCTGCCTTCCCATGGAGTGCTGCCTTCGAAATGAGTGCTGCCATCGCAGGAGTGCTCCCTTCGCAAAGAGGGCTGCCTTCGCAAGGATTGCTGCCGTCACAGGGAGTGCTGCCTTCGCAAGGGGTGGTGCCTTCGCAAGTAGTGCTGCCTTCGCAAGTAGTGCTGCCTTCGCAGGGAGTACTGCCTTTGCTAGGAGAGCTGCCGTCCAGGGAGTGCTGCTTTCGCAAATAGTGCTGCCTTCGCAAGGAGTGCTGCCTTCGCAAGGAGGGCTGCCTTCGCAAGGAGGGCTGGCTTCGCAGGGAGTGCTGCCTTTGCTGGGAGTGCTGCCTTTGCAAGGAGAGGTGACTACCCACGTAGTGCTGCCTTCGCACAGACTGCTAATATTGCACAGAGTGCTGCCTTTGCACGGAGTGTAGCTTTCGCACGTAGTGCTGCCTTTCCAAAGAGTGCTGCCTTCGCAAGTAGTGCTGCCTTTGCAAGGAATGCTGCCTTTGCAAGGAGTGCTGCCTTCCAAGAAGTGCTGCGTTTGCAAGGAGTGCTGCCTTCACAAGGTGTGTTGCCTTTGCATGGAGTGTTGCCTTCACAAGGAGTGCTGCCTTCGCAAGCAGTGCAGCCTTTGCATGTTGTGCTGCCTTTGCACAGAGTGCTGCCTTCGCAAGGAGTGCTGCCTTCGCAAGGAGTGCTGCCTTCGCAAGGAGTGCTGCCTTTGCAAGGAGTGCTGCCTTCGCAAGGAGTGCTGCTTTCCAATAAGTGCTGCCTTCGCAAGGAGTGCTGCCGTCGCAAGGAGTGCTGCCTTAGCAAGGAGTGCTCCCTTCGCAAGGAGTGCTCCTTTCGCAAGGAGTGCTGCCTTCGCACGGAGTGCTGCCTTTGCACAGAGTGCTGCCTTTGCACAGAGTGCTGCCTTTGCACAGAGTGCTGCCTTTGCAAGGAGTGCTGCCTTTGCAAGGAGTGCTGCCTTTGCACAGAGTTCTGATTCGCAGGGAGTGCTGCTTCCCCAAGGAGTGCTGCCTTCACTAGGAGTGCTGCCTTTGCAGGGAGTGCTGCATTTGCAAGAAGTGCTGCCTTCGCTAGAAGTGCTGCCTTCGCTAGGATTGTTGCCTACGCTAGAAATGCTGCCTTCGCACGTAGTGCTGCCTTCGCACGGAGTGTTGCCTTTGTACAGATTGCTGCCTTCGCAAGGAGTGCTGCCTTCGCAAGGAGTGCTGCCTTCGCAAGGAGTGCTGCCTTCGCAAGGAGTGCTGCCTTCGCAACGAGTGCTGCCCTCGCAAGGAGTACTGCCTTCGCTAGGAGTGCTGCCTTCACTAGCAGTGCTGCCTTCGCAGGGGGTGCTGCCTTCGCAAGGGGTGGTGCTTTGCAAGGAGGGATGCCTTCGCAAGGAGGGCTGCCTTCGCAGGGAGTGCTGCCTTCGCAAGGGGTGGTGCCTTCGCAAGTAGTGCTGCTTTTGCAGGGAGTACTGCCTTTGCAAGGAGTGCTCCCTTGCAAGGAGAGCTTCCTTCGCAAGGAGTGCTGCCTTCGCAAGGAGTGCTGCCTTCGCAAGGAGTGCTGCCTTCGCAAGGAGTGCTGCCTTCGCAAGGAGTGCTACCTTCGCAAGGACTGCTGCCTTCGCTAGGAGTGCTGCCTTTGCACAGAGTTCTGCCTTCGCAAGGAGTGCTGCCTTCGCCCGGAGTGCTGCCTTCGCAAGGACTGCTGCCTTCGCAAGGAGTGCTGCCTTCGCAAGGAGAGCTACCTTCACAGGGAGTGCTGCCTTCGCAAGGAGTGCTGCCTTCGCAAGGAGTGTTGCCTTCGCAAGGAGTGCTGCCTTTGCATGGAGTGCTGCCTTCACAAGGAGTGCTGCCTTCGCAAGGAGTGCTGCCTTCGCAAGGAGTGCTGCCTTCGCAAGGAGTGCTGCCTTCGCAAGGAGTGCTGCCTTCGCAAGGAGTGCTCCCTTTCGCACGGAGTGCTGCCTTTGCACAGAGTGCTGCCTTCGCAAGGAGTGCTGCCTTTGCACAGTGTACTGCCTTCGCAAGGAGTGCAGCTTCCGCACGGTGTGCAGCCTTCGCTAGGATTGCTGCCTTCACAGGGAGTGCTGCCTTCGCTAGGATTGCTGCCTTCGCAAGGAGTGCTGCCTTCCCAACGAGTGCTGCCTTCGCTAGGATTGCTGCCTTCGCTAGGAGTGCTGCCTTTGCTAGGAGTGCTGCCTTTGCTAGGAGTGCTGCCTTTGCACGGAGTGCTGGCTTCGCTAGGAGTGCTGCCTTCTCTAGGAGTGCTGCCTTTGCTAGGAGTGCTGCCTTTGCACGGAGTGCTGGCTTCGCACGGAGTGCTGCCTTTGCAAGGAGTGCTGCCTTCGCAAGGAGTGCTGCCTTCACAAGGAGTGCTGCCTTTGCGCAGTGTACTGCCTTCGCAAGGACTGCAGCTTTCGCACGGTGTGCAGCCTTCGCTAGTATTGCTGCCTTCACAGGGAGTGCTGCCTTCGCTAGGATTGCTGCCTTCGCAAGGAGTGCTGCCTTCACAACGAGTGCTGCCTTCGCTAGTAGTGCTGCCTTCGCTAGGAGTGCTGCCTTCACTAGGAGTGCTGCCTTTGCACGGAGTGCTGGCTTCGCTAGGAGTGCTGCCTTCGCTAGGAGTGCTGCCTTTGCTAGGAGTGCTGCCTTTGAACGGAGTGCTGGCTTCGCACGGAGTGCTGCCTTCGCAAGGAGTGCTGCCTTCGCAAGGAGTGCTGCCTTCGCAAGGAGTGCTGCCTTCACAAGGAGTGCTGCCTTCGCAAGCAGTGCAGCCTTTGCATGTTGTGCTGCCTTTGCACAGAGTGCTGCCTTCGCAAGGAGTACTGCCTTCGCAAGGAGTGCTGCCTTTGCAAGGAGTGCTGCCTTCGCAAGGAGTGCTGCTTTCCAAGAAGTGCTGCCTTCGCAAGGAGTGCTGCCTTCGCAAGGAGTGCTGCCTTAGCAAGGAGTGCTCCCTTCGCAAGGAGTGCTCCTTTCGCAAGGAGTGCTGCCTTCGCACGGAGTGCTGCCTTTGCACAGAGTGCTGCCTCTGCACAGAGTGCTGCCTTTGCAAGGAGTGCTGCCTTTGCAAGGAGTGCTGCCTTCGCACAGAGTTCTGATTTGCAGGGATTGCTGCTTCACCAAGGAGTGCTGCCTTCGCTAGGAGTGCTGCCTTCGCAAGGAGTGCTGCCTTCGCAAGAAGTGCTGCCTTCGCAAGGAGTGCTACCTTCGCAAGGACTGCTGCCTTCGCTAGGAGTGCTGCCTTTGCACAGAGTTCTGCCTTCGCAAGGATTGCTGCCTTCGCCCGGAGTGCTGCCTTCGCAAGGAGGGCTGCCTTCGCAGGGAGTGCTGCCTTCGCAAGGGGTGGTGCCATCACAAGTAGTGCTGCTTTTGCAGGGAGTACTGCCTTTGCAAGGAGTCCTCCCTTGCAAGGAGAGCTTCCTTCGCAAGGAGTGCTGCCTTCGCAAGGAGTGCTGCCTTCGCTAGGAGTGCTGCCTTCGCAAGAAGTGCTGCCTTCGCAAGGAGTGCTACCTTCGCAAGGACTGCTGCCTTCGCTAGGAGTGCTGCCTTTGCACAGAGTTCTGCCTTCGCAAGGAGTGCTGCCTTCGCCCGGAGTGCTGCCTTCGCAAGGACTGCTGCCTTCGCAAGGACTGCTGCCTTCGCAAGGAGTGCTGCCTTCGCAAGGAGGGCTACCTTCACAGGGAGTGCTGCCTTCACAAGGAGTGCTGCCTTCGCAAGGAGTGTTGCCTTCGCAAGGAGTGCTGCCTTTGCATGGAGTGCTGCCTTCGCAAGGAGTGCTGCCTTCGAAAGGAGTGCTGCCTTCGCAAGGAGTGCTGCCTTCGCAAGGAGTGCTGCCTTCGCAAGGAGTCCTCCCTTTCGCACGGAGTGCTGCCTTTGCACAGAGTGCTGCCTTCGCAAGGAGTGCTGCCTTCGCCCGGAGTGCTGCCTTCGCAAGGACTGCTGCCTTCGCAAGGACTGCTGCCTTCGCAAGGAGTGCTGCCTTCGCAATGAGGGCTACCTTCACAGGGAGAGCTGCCTTCGCAAGGAGTGCTGCCTTCGCAAGGAGTGTTGCCTTCGCAAGGAGTGCTGCCTTTGCATGGAGTGCTGAGTTCGCAAGGAGTGCTACCTTCGCAAGGACTGCTGCCTTCGCTAGGAGTGCTGCTTTTGCACAGAGTTCTGCCTTCGCAAGGAGTGCTGCCTTCGCCCGGAGTGCTGCCTTCGCAAGGACTGCTGCATTCGCAAGGAGTGCTGCCTTCGCAAGGAGGGCTACCTTCACAGGGAGTGCTGCCTTCGCAAGGAGTGCTGCCTTCGCAAGGAGTGTTGCCTTCGCAAGGAGTGCTGCCTTTGCATGGAATGCTGCCTTCTCAAGGAGTGCTGCCTTCGCAACGAGTGCTGCCTTCGCATGGAGTGCTGCCTTCGCAAGGAGTGCTGCCTTCGCAAGGAGTGCGCCCTTTCGCACGGAGTGCTGCCTTTGCACAGAGTGCTGCCTTCGCAAGGAGTGCTGCCTTTGCACAGTGTACTGCCTTCGCAAGGAGTGCAGCTTTCGCACGGTGTGCAGCCTTCGCTAGGATTGCTGCCTTCACAGGGAGTGCTGCCTTCGCTAGGATTGCTGCCTTCGCAAGGAGTGCTGCCTTCACAACGAGTGCTGCCTTCGCTAGGAGTTCTGCCTTCGCTAGGAGTGCTGCCTTTGCTAGGAGTGCTGCCTTTGCACGGAGTGCTGGCTTCGCTAGGAGTGCTGCCTTAGCTAGGAGTGCTGCCTTTGCTAGGAGTGCTCCCTTTCGCACGGAGTGCTGCCTTTGCACAGAGTGCTGCCTTCGCAAGGAGTGCTGCCTTCGCCCGGAGTGCTGCCTTCGCAAGGACTGCTGCCTTCGCAAGGACTGCTGCCTTCGCAAGGAGTGCTGCCTTCGCAATGAGGGCTACCTTCACAGGGAGAGCTGCCTTCGCAAGGAGTGCTGCCTTCGCAAGGAGTGTTGCCTTCGCAAGGAGTGCTGCCTTTGCATGGAGTGCTGAGTTCGCAAGGAGTGCTACCTTCGCAAGGACTGCTGCCTTCGCTAGGAGTGCTGCTTTTGCACAGAGTTCTGCCTTCGCAAGGAGTGCTGCCTTCGCCCGGAGTGCTGCCTTCGCAAGGACTGCTGCCTTCGCAAGGAGTGCTGCCTTCGCAAGGAGGGCTACCTTCACAGGGAGTGCTGCCTTCGCAAGGAGTGCTGCCTTCGCAAGGAGTGTTGCCTTCGCAAGGAGTGCTGCCTTTGCATGGAATGCTGCCTTCTCAAGGAGTGCTGCCTTCGCAACGAGTGCTGCCTTCGCATGGAGTGCTGCCTTCGCAAGGAGTGCTGCCTTCGCAAGGAGTGCGCCCTTTCGCACGGAGTGCTGCCTTTGCACAGAGTGCTGCCTTCGCAAGGAGTGCTGCCTTTGCACAGTGTACTGCCTTCGCAAGGAGTGCAGCTTTCGCACGGTGTGCAGCCTTCGCTAGGATTGCTGCCTTCACAGGGAGTGCTGCCTTCGCTAGGATTGCTGCCTTCGCAAGGAGTGCTGCCTTCACAACGAGTGCTGCCTTCGCTAGGAGTTCTGCCTTCGCTAGGAGTGCTGCCTTTGCTAGGAGTGCTGCCTTTGCACGGAGTGCTGGCTTCGCTAGGAGTGCTGCCTTAGCTAGGAGTGCTGCCTTTGCTAGGAGTGCTGCCTTTGCACGGAGTGCTGGCTTCGCACGGAGTGCTGCCTTCGCAAGGAGTGCTGCCTTCGCAAGGAGTGCTGCCTTCACAAGAAGTGCTGCATTCGCAAGCAGTGCAGCCTTTGCATGTTGTGCTGCCTTTGCACAGAGTGCTGCCTGCGCAAGGAGTGCTGCCTTCGCAAGGAGTGCTGCCTTTGCAAGGAGTGCTGCATTCGCAAGGAGTGCTGGTTTCCAAGAAGTGCTGCCTTCGCAACGAGTGCTGCCTTCGCAAGGAGTGCTGCCTTAGCAAGGAGTGCTCCCTTCGCAAGAAGTGCTCCTTTCACAAGGAGTGCTGCTTTCGCACGGAGTGCTGCCTTTGCACAGAGTGCTGCCTTTGCACTGAGTGCTGCCTTTGCAAGGAGTGCTGCCTTTGCAAGAAGTGCTGCCTTCGCACAGAGTTCTGACTCGCAGGGATTGCTGCTTCCCCAAGGAGTGCTGCCTTCGCTAGGAGTGCTGCCTTTGCAGGGAGTGCTGCATTTGCAAGAAGTGCTGCCTTCGCTAGAAGTGCTGCCTTCGCTAGGATTGTTGCCTACGCTAGAAATGCTGCCTTCGCACGGTGTGTTGCCTTTGTACAGATTGCTGCCATCGCAAGGAGTGCTGCCTTCGCAAGGAGTGCTGCCTTCGCAAGGAGTGCTCCCTTCGCAAGGAGTGCTGCCTTCGCAAGGAGTGCTGCCCTCGCAATGAGTACTGCCTTCGCTAGGAGTGCTGCCTTCACTAGCAGTGCTGCCTTCGCAGGGGGTGCTGCCTTCGCAAGGAGTGGTGCTTTGCAAGGAGGGATGCCTTCGCAAGGAGTGCTGCATTCACAAGGAGTGCTGCCTCCGCAAGGAGTGCTGCTTTCGCAAGGAGTGGTGCCTTCGCAAGGAGTGTTGCCTTCGCAAGGAGTGCTGCATTCACAAGGAGTGCTGCCTTCGCAAGGAGTGCTGCATTCACAAGGAGTGCTGCCTCCGCAAGGAGTGCTGCTTTCGCAAGGAGTGCTGCCTTAGCTAGGAGTGCTGTCCTCACAAGGAGGGCTGCCTTCGCAAGGAGAGCTGCCTTCGCAGGGAGTGCTGCCTTCACATAGGGTAATGCCTTCGCAGGGAGTGCTGCCTTCGCAAGGGGTGGTGCCTTCGCAAGGAGTGTTGCCTTCGCAAGGAGTGCTGCATTCACAAGGAGTGCTGCCTCCGCAAGGAGTGCTGCTTTCGCAAGGAGTGCTGCCTTCGCAAGGAGTGCTGCCTTCGCAATGAGGGCTGCCTTTGCATGGAGTGGTGCCTTCGCAAGGAGTGCTGCCTTCGCAGGGAGTGCTGCATCCGCAAGGAGTGCTGCCTTCGCAAGGAGTACTGCCTTTGCAAGGAGTGCTGCATTTGCAAGGAGCGCTGCCATCGCAAGGAGTGCTGCCTTCGCTAGGAATTGCTGCCTTCGCAAGGAGGGCTGCCTTCGCAAAGAGGGCTGCCTTCGCAGGGAGTGCTGCCTTCGCAAGGGGTAATGCCTTCGCAAGTAGTTCTTCTTTCGCAGGGAGTACTGCCTTTGCAAGGAGTGCTGCCTTCCAAGGAGTGCTGCCTTCGCAAGGTGTGCTCCCTTCGCAAAGAGTGCTGTCTTCGCAAGGAGTGCTGCCTTCGCAATGAGGGCTGCCTTCGCTAGGAGTGCTGCCCTCACAAGGAGGACTGCCTTCGCAAGGAGGGCTGCCTTCGCAGGGAGTGCTGCCTTCACAAGGGGTAATGCGTTCGCAGGGAGTGCTGCCTTCGCAAGGGGTGGTGCCTTCGCAAGGAGTGTTGCCTTCGCAAGGAGTGCTGCATTCACAAGGAGTTCTGCCTCCGCAAGGAGTGCTGCTTTCGCAAGGAGTACTGCCTTCGCAAGGAGTACTGCCTTCGCAAGGAGTGCTGCCTTCACAAGGAGTGCTGCCTTCGCTAGGAGTGCTGTCTTCGCAAGGAGGGCTGCCTTCGAGAGGAGGGCTGCCTTCGCAAGGGGTAATGCCTTCGCAAGTAGTGCTGCCTTCTCAGGGAGTACTGCCTTTGAACGAGTGCTGCCTTCCAATGAGTGCTGCCTTCGCAAGGAGTGCTGCCTTCGCAAGGAGTGCTGCCTTCGCAAGGAGTGCTGCCTTCGCAAGGAGTGCTGCCCTCGCAATGAGGGCTGCCTTTGCTGGGAGTGCTGCCTTCACAAGGGGTGGTGCCTTCGCAAGGAGTGCTGCCTTTGCAAGGAGTGCTGCCTTCGCAAGGAGATATGCCTTCGCAAGGAGTGCTGCCTTCGCTAGGAGTGCTGCCCTTCTAAGGAGAGCTACCTTCGCAAGGAGTGCTGCCTTCGCTATGAGTGCTGCTTTCGCAAGGAGGTCTGCCTTCGCAGGGAGTGCTGCCTTTGCAGGGAGTGCTGCCTTCGCAAGGAGTGGTGCCTTCGCAAGGAGTGCTGCCTTCGCAGGGAGTGCTGCATCCGCAAGGAGTGCTGCCTTCGCAAGGTGTGCTGCCTTCGCAAGGAGTGCTGCCTTTGCACAGAGTGCTGCCTTCACAAGGAGTGATGCCTTCGCAAGGAGTGCTGCCTTCGCAAAGAGTAATGCCTTCGCAAGTAGTTCTGCTTTCGCAGGGAGTACTGCCTTTGCAAGGAGTGCTGCCTTCCAAGGAGTGCTGCCTTCGCAAGGAGTGCTGCCTTCGCAAGGAGTGCTCCCTTCGCAAGGAGTGCTGCCTTCGCAAGGAGTGCTGCCCTCGCAATGAGGGCTGCCTTCGCAGGGAGTGCTGC
This sequence comes from Schistocerca cancellata, assembly GCF_023864275.1. NCBI lineage: Eukaryota > Metazoa > Arthropoda > Insecta > Orthoptera > Acrididae > Schistocerca > Schistocerca cancellata. The sequence goes on from NC_064636.1 coordinate 30,780,740, forward strand.
CTTCGCATGGGTTGGTGCCTTCGCAAGGTATGCTTCCTTCGCAGGGAGTGCTGCCTTTGCACAGAGTGCTGCCTTCACAAGGAGTGATGCCTTCGCAAGGAGTGCTGCGTTCTCTTGGAGTGCTGCCTTCACAGGGAGTGCTGCCTTCACAAGGGATGGTGCCTACGCACGTAGTGCTGCCTTCGCACGGAGCGCTGCCTTCGCAAGTAGTGGTGGATTCGCAAGGGGTGCTGCCTTCGCACGGAGTGCTGTCTTTGCACAGAGTGCTGCCTTTGCACGGAGTGCTGTCTCCGCACGGAAAGCAACCTTCGCAAGTAGTGCTTCCTTTGCACGGTATGCTGCCTTTGCAAGTAGTTCTGCCTTCGCAAAGAGTGCTGCCTTTGCAAGGAGTGCTGCCTTCGCAAGGAGTGCTTCCTTCACAAAGAGGGCTGCCTCAGCAAGGATTGCTGCCTTCGCAGGGAGTGCTGCCTTCGCAAGAAGTGGTGCCTATGCACATAGTGCTGCCTCCGCACAGGTTGCTGCCTTTGCACGCTGCCTTCGCACAGAGTGCAGCCTTCGCATGGAGTGCTGCTTTTGCTCAGAGTGCTGCCTTCGCAAGGAGTGCAGCCATCGCAAGGAGTGCTGCCTTCGCAGGCAGTGCTGCCTTGCAGGGAGAGCTGCCTTCGCAAGGAGAGCTGCCTTCACAAGGAATGCTGCCTTTGCAAGGATTGCTGCCTTCGCAAGGAGTGCTGCCTTCGCTAGGAGTGCTGCCCTTCTAAGGAGAGCTGGCTTCGCAAGGAGTGCTGCCATCGCTAGGAGTGCTGCTTTCGCAAGGAGGGCTGACTTCGCAGGGAGTGCTGCCTTTGCAAGGAGTGCTGCCTTCGCAAGGAGTGGTGCCTTCGCAAGGAGTGCTGCCTTCACAGGGAGTGCTGCATCCGCAAGGAGTGCTGCCTTCGCAAGGTGTGCTGCCTTCGCAAGAAGTGCTGCCTTTGCAAAGAGCGCTGCCATCACAATTAGTGCTACCTTCGCTAGGAGTGCTGCTTTCGCAAGGAGTGCTGCCTTCGCAAGGAATGCTGCCTTCACAAGGAGTGCTGCCTTGGGACCGAGTGCTGCCTTCGCTAGGAGTGTTGCCTTCGTACAGAGTGCAGCCTTCGCAAGGTGCTGCCTTCGCAAGGTGTGCTGCCTTTGCAAGGAGTACTGCCTTCGCAAGGAGTGCTGCCTTCGCAAGGAGTGCTGCCTTCGCTAGCAGTGTTGCCTTCGCAAGGAGTACTGCGTTCAGAAGGAGTGGTGCCTCCGCAAGGAGTGCTGCCTTCGCAAGGAGTACTGCCTTTGCAAGGAGTACTGCCTTCGCAAGGAGTGCTGCCTTCGCAAGGAGTGCTGCCTTTGCAACGAGTACTGCCTTCACAAGGAGTGCTGCCTTCGCAAGGAGTGCTGCCTTCGCTAGGAGTGCTGTCCTCACAAGGAGGGCTGCCTTCGCAAGGAGAGCTGCCTTCGCAGGGAGTGCTGCCTTCACATAGGGTAATGCCTTCGCAGGGAGTGCTGCCTTCGCAAGGGGTGGTGCCTTCGCAAGGAGTGTTGCCTTCGCAAGGAGTGCTGCATTCACAAGGAGTGCTGCCTCCGCAAGGAGTGCTGCTTTCGCAAGGAGTACTGCCTTCGCAAGGAGTACTGCCTTCGCAAGGACTGCTGCCTTCACAAGGAGTGCTGCCTTCGCTAGGAGTGCTGACTTCGCAAGGAGGGCTGCCTTCGAGAGGAGGGCTGCCTTCGCAAGGGGTAATGCCTTTGCAAGTAGTGCTGCCTTCTCAGGGAGTACTGCCTTTGAACGAGTGCTGCCTTCCAATGAGTGCTGCCTTCGCAAGGAGTGCTGCCTTCGCAATGAGGGCTGCCTTTGCAGGGAGTGCTGCCTTCGCAAGGGGTGGTGCCTTCGCAAAGAGTGCTGCCTTCGCAAGGAGTGCTGCCTTCGCAAGGAGTGCTGCCTTCGCAAGGAGTGCTGCCTTCGCAATGAGGGCTGCCTTTGCTGGGAGTGCTGCCTTCGCAAGGGGTGGTGCCTTCGCAAGGAGTGCTGCCTTTGCAAGGAGTGCTGCCTTCGCAAGGAGATATGCCTTCGCAAGGACTGCTGCCTTCGCTAGGAGTGCTGCCCTTCTAAGGAGAGTTACCTTCGCAAGGAGTGCTGCCTTTGCTAGGAGTGCTGCTTTCGCAAGGAGGGCTGCCATCGCAGGGAGTGCTGCCTTTGCAGGGAGTGCTGCCTTCGCAAGGAGTGGTGCCTTCGCAAGGAGTCCTGCCTTCGCAGGGAGTGCTGCATCCGCAAGGAGTGCTGCCTTCGCAAGGTGTGCTGCCTTCGCAAGGAGTGCTGCCTTTGCAAGGAGCGCTGCCATCGCAAGGAGTGCTGCCTTCGCTAGGAGTGCTGCCTTCGCAAGGAGGGCTGCCTTCGCAAAGAGGGCTGCCTTCGCAGGGAGTGCTGCCTTCGCAAGGAGTAATGCCTTCGCAAGTAGTTCTGCTTTCGCAGGGAGTACTGCCTTTGCATGGAGTGCTGCCTTCCAAGGAGTGCTGCCTTCGCAAGGTGTGCTGCCTTCGCAAGGAGTGCTCCCTTCGCAAGGAGTGCTGCCTTCGCAGGGAGTGCTGCCTTCGCATGGGGTGGTGCCTTCGCAAGGTATGCTTCCTTCGCAGGGAGTGCTGCCTTTGCACAGAGTGCTGCCTTCACAAGGAGTGATGCCTTCGCAAGGAGTGCTGCGTTCTCTAGGAGTGCTGCCTTCACAGGGAGTGCTGCCTTCACAAGGGATGGTGCCTACGCACGTAGTGCTGCCTTCGCACGGAGTGCTGCCTTCGCAAGTAGTGGTGGATTCGCAAGGGGTGCTGCCTTCGCACGGAGTGCTGTCTTTGCACAGAGTGCTGCCTTTGCATGGAGTGCTGTCTCCGCACAGAAAGCAACCTTCGCAAGTAGTGCTTCCTTTGCACGGTATGCTGCCTTTGCAAGTAGTTCTGCTTTCGCAAGGAGTGCTGCCTTTGCAAGGAGTGTTGCCTTCGCAAGGAGTGCTTCCTTCACAAAGAGGGCTACCTCAGCAGGGATTGCTGCCTTCGCAGGGAGTGCTGCCTTCGCAAGGAGTGGTGCCTATGCACATAGTGCTGCCTTCGCACAGGTTGCTGCCTTTGCACGGAGTGCTGCCTTCGCACGGAGTGCAGCCTTCGCATGGAGTGCTGCTTTTGCTCAGAGTGCTGCCTTCGCAAGGAGTGCAGCCATCGCAAGGAGTGCTGCCTTCGCAAGGAGTGCTCCCTTCGCAAGGAGTGCTGCCTTCGAAAGGAGTGCTGCCTTCGCAAGGAGTCCTGCCTTCGCAAGGAGTGCTGCCCTCGCCAGGAGTGCTGCCTTCGCCAGGAGTGCTGCCTTCGCAACGAGCGCTGCCTTCGCAAGGAGTGCTGCCTACAAAAGGAGTGCTGCCCTCGTAAGGAGTTCTGCCTTCGCAAGGAGTGCTGCCTTCGCAAGGAATGCTCCCTTCTCACGGAGTGCTGCCTTTGCACAGAGTGCTGCCTTCGCAGGGACTGCTGCCTTTGCACAGAGTGCTGCCTTTGCACAGAGTGCTGCCTCCGCAAAGAGTGCTGCCTTTGCATGGACTGTTGCCTTCGCAAGGAGTGCCGCCTTTGCAAGGATTGCTGCCTTCGCTAGGAGTGCTGCCTTCGCTAGGAGTGCTGCCTTCGATAGGAGTGCTGCCTTCGCTAGGAGTGCTGCCTTCGCAGGCAGTGCTGCCTACGCAGGGAGTGCTGCCTTCGCAAGGAGAGCTGCCTTCACAAGGAATGCTGCCTTTGCAAGGATTGCTGCCTTCGCAAGGAGTGCTGCCTTCGCTAGGAGTGCTGCCCTTCTAAGGAGAGCTGGCTTTGCAAGGAGTGCTGCCATCACTAGGAGTGCTGCTTTCGCAAGGAGGGCTGACTTCGCAGGGAGTGCTGCCTTTGCAAGGAGTGCTGCCTTCGCAAGGAGTGGTGCCTTCGCAAGGAGTGCTGCCTTCGCAGGGAGTGCTGCATCCGCAAGGAGTGCTGCCTTCGCAAGGTGTGCTGCCTTCGCAAGAAGTGCTGCCTTTGCAAGGAGCGCTGCCATCACAAGGAGTGCTGCCTTCGCTAGGAGTGCTGCTTTTGCAAGGAGTGCTGCCTTCGCAAGGAGTGCTGCCTTCGCAAGGAATGCTGCCTTCCCAAGGAGTGCTGCCTTGGGACCGAGTGCTGCCTTCCCTAGGAGTGTTGCCATCATACAGAGTGCAGCCTTCGCAAGGAGTGCTGCCTTCGCAAGGTGTGCTGCCTTTGCAAGGAGTACTGCCTTCGCAAGGAGTGCTGCCTTCGCAAGGAGTGCTGCCTTCGCTAGCAGTGTTGCCTTCGCAAGGAGTACTGCGTTCAGAAGGAGTGGTGCCTCCGCAAGGAGTGCTGCCTTCGCAAGGAGTGCTGCCTTTGCAAGGAGTACTGCCTTCGCAAGGAGTGCTGCCTTCGCAAGGAGTGCTGCCTTCGGAAGTAGTACTGCCTTCGCAAGGGGTGCTGCCTTCGCAAGGAGTGCTGCCTTCCAAGGAGTGCTGCCTTCGCTAGAAGTGCTGCCTTGACACGGAGGGCTGCCTTCGCAAGGAGGACTCCCTTCGCAGGGAGTTTTGCCTTCGCAAGGGGTAATGCCTTCGTAAGTACTGCTGCCTTCGCAGGGAGTACTGCCTTTGCAACGAGTGCTGTCTTCCAATGGGTGCTGCCTTTGCAAGGAGTGCTGCCTTCGCAAGGAGTGCCTTCGCAAGGAGTGCTGCCTTCGCAACGAGGGCTGCTTTTGTAGGGTGTGCTGTCTTTGCAAGTGGTTTTGCCTTCACCAGGAGTGCTGCCTTTGCAAAAAGTGCTGCCTTCGCAAGGAGAAATACCTTCGCAAGGAGTGCTGCCTTCGCAATGAGGGCTGCCTTCGCTAGGAGTGCTGCCTTCGCAAGGAGTGCTGCCTTCGCAAGGAGTGCTGTCTTCGCAAGGAGTGCTGCCTTTGCACGGAGTGCAGCCTTCGCACATAGTGCTGCCTTCACACGGAGTGCTTCCTTTGACAGAGTGCTGCCTTCGCAAGGAGTGCTGCCTTCGCAAGGAGTGCTGCCTTCGCAAGGAGTGCAGCCTTCGCAAGGACTGCTGCCTTCGCAAGGAGTGCTGCCTTCCCAAGGAGTGCTGCCTTAGGACAGAGTGCTGCCTTCGCTAGGAGTGCTGCCTTCGTACGGAGTGCAGCCTTCGCAAGGAGTGCTGCCTTTGCACAGATTGCTGCCTTCGCACAGAGTGCAGCCTACGCACAGAGTGCTGCCTTCGCAAGAAGTGCTGCCTTCGCAGGGAGTGCTGCCTTCGCATGGGGTGGCGCCTTCGCAAGGAGTGCTGCCTTCGCAGGGAGTTTTGCCTTTGCAAGGAGTGTTGCCTTCGCAAGGAGTGCTGCATTCACAAGGAGTGCTGCCTTCGCAAGGACTGCTGCCTTCGCAAGGAGTGTTGCCTTCGCAAGTAGTACTGCTTTCGCAAGGAGTGCTGCCTTCGCAAGGAGTGCTGCCTTCCAAGGAGTGCTGCCTTCGCTAGAAGTGCTGCCTTCACACGGAGGGCTGCCTTCGCAAGGGGTAATGCCTTCGCAAGTACTGCTGCCTTCGCAGGGAGTACTGCCTTTGCAACGAGTGCTGCCTTCCAATGAGTGCTGCCTTTGCAAGGAGTGCTGCCTTCGCAAGGAGTGCAGCCTTCGCTAGGAGTGCTGCCTTCACACAGAGTGCTGCCTTTGCACGGAGTGCTGCCTTTGCACAGAGTGCTGCCTTCACAAGGAGTGCTGCCTTCGCTAGGAAGTGCAGCCTTTGCTACTAGTGCTGCCTACGCAAGGAGTGCTGCCTTTGCACGGAGTGCTGCCTTTGCACAGGGTGCTGGCTTCGCAAGGTGTGCTGCCTTTGCAGGGAGTGCTGCCTTCGCACAGAGTGCTGCCTTCGCACGGAGTGCTGCCTTCGCAGGGAGTGCTGCCCTTGCTCAGAGTGCTGCCTTTGCAAGGAGTGCTGCCTTCGCAAGGAGTGCTGCCTTTGCAGAGGGTGCTGCCTTCGCAAGGAGTGCCGCCTTCACAAGGAGTGCTGCCTTCGCTAGTAGTGCTGCCTTCGCAGGGAGTGCTGGTTCTCTTCATCTCTAAAAACGTGCTGTGTCCCAAGTCAGCTAAGAGTTTGCAAATCGTGCCATCTCTGCAAATTCTGCTGTCTCTGCAATGCATGCTATCTTTGAAACGTGTGCTGTCTTTGGAAGGCGTGCTGTCTTTGCAAGATGTGCTGCCTTCGCAAGCAGTGCTGCCTTCACATGGCATGCTGCCCTACAAGGCATGATGCCTTCGCAAGGCGTGCTGTCTTTAAAAGGCGTCCTGACTTCGTAAGGCATTATGTCTTCGTGAGTCGTACTGTCTTGACAAGCCGTGGTGTCTTTGCAAGCCTTCTGTCTGTGCAAGGGGTGCAGTCTTTGCAAGGAGTGCTGTCTTGGCAAGGTGTGCTCTCTTGGCAAGATATGCAGTCTTGGCAAGGTGTGCTGTCTTGGCAAGGTTGTGCTGTCTTGGTAGGGTGTGCCATCTTGGCAAGGTGTGCTGTCTTGGCAAGGTGTGCTGTCTTTGCAAGGAGTGCTGATTTATTAAGGCCTGCTGTCTCAGCAAGGCATGCTTTCTCAGCAAGGCGTGCTGTCTTGGCAAGGCATGCTTTCTTGGCTATGTGTGCTCTCTGGGCAAAGTGTGCTGTCTTGGCAATGCGTACTATCTTCGCTACGCATACTGTCTTATCAAGGCGTGCTGTCTACACATTGTGTGCTTTCTACAGATGGCGTGCTATCTACACATGGCATGCTGTCTGCAGATTTCGTTCAGTCTACACATGACATGCTGTCTACACATGGCGTACTGTCTAAATATGTCTTTGGAAGACATTCTACCTACACAATGTGTTCTGTCTACACAAGGCGTGCTGTCTACATAAGACATGCTGCCTACACAAGGCGAGCTGTCTACTTAAGGATGGCTGTCTGCAAAAGGCGTGCTGTCTACACAAGGTGTGCTGTCTTCACAAGGCATGCTGCTTTCGCATGCCATGGCATCTTTTGAGGGCGTGCTGTCTTCGCTAGCCATCCTGTTTTCGCAAGGCATGCCGCTTTAGGAAGTTGTGCTGTCTTGGCAAGGCATGCTGTCTTGGCAAGGTGTGCTGTCTTGGCAATGCATGCTGTCTTGGCAAGGCATGCTTTCTTGGCAAGGTGTGCTGTCTTGGCAATGCGTGCTGTCTTCTCAAGGCATGCTGTCTTGTCAAGGTGTCCTGCCTTGTCAAGGCATGCTGTTCTGGCTATGCAAGGTGTTTTGTCTGGGAATTGTGTTCCATCTTGGCAAGGTGTGCCATCTTTCAAATGTGTGCCATCTTTGCAAGGTGTGAATTCTTTGCAAGCTGTGAATTCTTTGCAAGGCATGCTGTATTTGCATGGTTTGCTGTCTTTGCAAGTTGTTCTGTCTTTGCAAGTCGTGCCATCTCTGCAAATTCTGCTGTCTCTACAATGCATGCTATCTTTGAAACGTGTGCTGTCTTTGCAAGGCGTGCTGTCTTTGCAAGGTGTGCTGTTTTTGCAAGATGTGCTGTCTTCGCAAGCAGTGCTGCCTTCACATGGCATGCTGCCCTACAAGGCATGATGCCTTCGCAAGGCGTGCTGTCTTTAAAAGGCGTCCTGCCTTCGCAAGGAATGCTGCCTTCGCAAGGCATGCTGCCTTCTTGAGGTTGGCTGCCTCGACACGGAGTCCTGCTTTTGCTAAGCGTTCCTCCATCACAAGGCGTGCTGTCTTTCCAAGCCACGCTGCCTTTGTAAGGCTATTTGTCTTCGCAAGGCGAGCTTTGTCACTACGAGTTCTGCATTCGCAAGGTGTGCTGTCCTCACAAGGTGAGCTGATTTTGTAAGTCATTCTGCCTTTACGAGTTGTGCTGCCAATGCAAGTCGTGCTGTGTTGCCATGACATGCTGTCTTGGCAAGACATGCTGTCTTCGCAAGGTGTGCCATCTTCGCAAATCGTGAATGTCTACACAAGGTGTGCTATCTTCACACGGTGTACTGACTTTGGAAATCGTACTGTCTTCGCTGTCTTGGAAAGGCAGCATGCACTATAAAGGCAATATGCACTATAAAACAAGCACACAATGGAATGGCAGCACAAGCTGCAAAGGCAGCACATGCTGCAATGGCTGCATATGCTAAAAAGGCTGCATATGCTACTAAGGTTGCACACCATGCAAAGGGTGCAAATGCTGCAACAGCAGCACATGCTGCAATGGCAGCACACACTACGAAGGCAGCACATGTTACAAAGGCGGCGCACAATACTAGGCAACACACACTGCAAAGGCAGCCCATACTGAGAAAGGCAGCACAAACTGAAAAGTCAGCACATATTGGAAAGGCGTCACACAATGGCAAGGTACTGCACACTGAAACCCAGCATGCACTGGGAAGCAAGCATACAATGAAATAACAACACACTGTAAAGTGTCACAATGTGGATAGGCAGCACACACTGAAAGGCTGCAAACACTAGAAAAGCAGAAGACAATGGACGGGCGCCTTTGAAATCTTCTGCCAAAATGATATTACCTTACTGAAATCTGAAGAGAGGGACAATTTCGTATTTAAAGAAACTCTGCTCGTTTACGTCGTTTACTGCTACCAGGTGGAACATATATATTAAATAGCCAGGTGTTGTAAACAGTACAAGCTACAACTGTATTACATGTGAGTTTTCAACGTGATCCACTATTATGCCCTCTTTCGCGAGTGTCACGGTCTCTAATTCATCTCCAGTTCCAGCATTAATTACAGCACTATATCCCAATACATCGTGTAGTGCAGTATCCTTTACTTCTGTAACTAGAATAATATCAGTGTTTGCCTCATACATAAAGTCTTTCAACCTACTTGCTTTTAGGGAGCTCCCTATGCTGTTTATGGATTCATAATGTATCACATTTTATAAACTCAACTCTTTCATCGCATGCAGTCAGTATGAAAGCTATGGATAAGTGTCACATACGTATCCACCTCTGTCGCTTAGTTTGGATGAGGTAACCATTTCCGCCCCCCCCCCCCTCCTTGCAATCTTAGTAAGCATCCAGCGAAAATCGTGCACAGACACACATGTGAAACTCTTAAATTGACCGAATCAGTTCGATAGCTGTGATTCAGGGCCTAGTGTAATGCCACCATGTGTTTGAAACCTCCGCAAAGAATTCTGTTGCATGGTTCATACTGATGTCTCGATATCGCCATCGTGTAACTTACAGCAAGTATTTTATTCTTGTCGCTCACCTACATTAAGGAATATGGGAAACATTTACCACCTTCCGATATTGTTGACATTGTTAGTAAGTAGAATAAAAGTAGTCTCTGGTCAGGAGAAACTAAAAGCGATTATTTGTTTCCACAGACAGAGCTTAACAATTCGTATCAGTACACTGTCCCATCCAAGGGGCAGATTCGTTACTCTGTCGTATGCATATAACGAGATAACATAAAGACTTTACGTCACAGCTACTCAGTTTATGGGGTCAGGTAAGCTACACACATCGTCATGATTCACTTCTTGTTTGCTGAGATAATATAAATTTCGTAAGTAAAATGACATTGCAAGTTGTTGTTGTAGTGAACATCTTCCAAAAGCTTAATGCAAAGACACACATGGTCATCCTGACTGACGACGCGAGGAAGTAAATTGACTGGCTCGGTTAAGAGGTGTATATAATTTTGATTCGTTTCACAATAGATTCACGTAGAATGGTCATTTTTGAAAGTTTCGGCGAACAATACAGTTAAGACTTTGATTACGATACATGCATCACATTCTTGTAAAGCTATTGTATTAATCGTGTGCTACTTTCGATATTAATCGCAATTGCAGAAAGCAGCAATGAATATGTCTCGTCTAGTTTCTCCGGTCGTTTCCCGTACTGTGCGACCCACAGAGCTCTATCGCTGCATCAGCGGTCGATTGTTGCCGCCACGGAATGATGGCAGTTAAAATTCAAATTTCCTCCAAGTATAAGGGGTTCTACGATATAAATGAAAATGGAAAGAAGTAACGAAAGCGGCAACTAGCAGTCAAACTCAACGATCCTGGTGGTTTAATGCTATGACAATTTTAAACAATAAACTACGCAGTGGAACTAAGGGCTATCACAGGAATCTGCAATATACCCTCGATGGACAAACTGATTAAAGTTTTCGTCCTTGCCACTTCTCATTTTACAGACAACTGATTCTGACTACTTCTTATGAACTGCACTTAACTGAGGCCATAACTCATGTCGAAGTTGTCTGTTTCTATTACTACTATCGTATCTTTCTTAGCTAAAGAACTAGCAAAATAGCAGTTTTGCGTTTAGCATGCAATCATCCAGGATACAATTTCTACAGTCAGAGCATTTTCTGTTGCGGCATAGGAATGATTTTGTGATTACATCTACATGGAATTCATCTGTAACTTTATGTACTCAATATTTAGTAAGTGGACCAACCGAATTACATACTGCACAGTGTGAATAATTGCTGCAATTTTGGTGGCAACAACAACAAACAACCAGTGAATGCCGAGATTTGGCTGTAGAATAGTGGCAACACAGAGCTACCGTTGCAGCCGAGTGGTTCATGAAACCCTGGCCGTGACCACAGCGGCTGAGGCGCGTCTACAGCCGTAGCAACCGCACAGCAGCCCACACTGAGGTGTGACGTCACACGGCACCCCTGTCTCGGTTGACCACCCACAACGTGTTTCGCTACATTTGATCAATTCACTACTTGCTCATACCTGAAACGTCAGTATGTTTTTCTTTTTTTGTTATCAGTATAAACAAATGAAACGTGTTGTATAATACTTCCCTACGAGGGGCATTTTACATTCAATTTTTATCAATAGCTTATTCGTTAGTTACCCCATTTCCTCTTTCTACGCTCAGTTAGCGTCAACCAAATCACGCGTACCTTCGAAACTTGGACCTTTTTACCAGGTACATCTCTAGAAGTATTAGGTACATAACATGTCTTTGTAATTTACACGCAGAACTTAATTTTCTACGAAAAACACAGACGTCAATCCTTATCTCTGTTTAAGATACGCGTAGGAATCTCTCCCTACTTGAAGCGGCGAACGTATGTCCGAAACTCCGCCCATAGCTCATCCCCGCATATACTGCCGACTGCAACGTGCGCGCCCAGTGGTCACTGATCAGTTACGCCATTGTAATCTGTCCAGAGTGAGTTGTTTCGCCGTCCACAGATTATTACAGAACGTGCGCGGCCTTTATATCCAGTTTATGTATTTTAGACTTTCCGTTTCAAGGTTTTCCAAATGACAGTCGCTCCCAGTCCGTGTTTCACGACCGCTTTCTTTGCAGTCTGCCGCCGATTGTGAACTTTGCTCCTTTTCCAGTCACATAACGTATCTTCCAATGTTGATTCTAATGACTGATGCCTCTTGTTACTCCGTGCCATGAATGGTTATCTGCATTCCGAAGAGCTAAATGAAAATTAATGCAACGTATACTATTATTTTAAACTCTTGGAAGTAACAGTTCTTAGCGAGTAGCCTCGAACCCGATATTCAATTCAGAGTTTACCTCGGACGAGAAAAAACGTTATGTGTAGTGTTGAAAGCCGTGACGGAAAACGGAATCTATTTATTTCCAATCTCTAGAAAGGCAGTACAAAAAACTCAACTTATCCCATATCTATAATACAAATTTATTTGAAAGCGCTGGCCATCGCTACGGTCGTACGAAGGCAATCCAAATTTTATTCCACACCGCCAGGCTGCGTTATGCGATACTCTCTGGCGCTGTGTGCTGACGGATTTTAAATCGCAGCCGCCTGTCTCTGTGACGTGGCAGTCTTGTTCGCTCACAGTTATTTCATATTTCGTGTTACCTCCTTTCATGCTAAAAGACCGCAGCCTTTTCCCCACGCACACAAAAACAGATTTCTATTTTTTTTATTCATTTCACGAAAATGCGTGATTCGCGCCGAACCAGCGATATGGAAAGACACGTTCTATTGGCGCCTCGCGTGGCAGAAGACGTTGACTGCGAAAAGAGTTTCGGAGGACGCAGTGCAGCCGTCGGTCGACAGATGGCAGTAGGCGACTTGCAGTGTCCGGCAGTGATATAAAAAATAAGACGCTAAAAAGAAATAAACAGCGCGGAAAAGAGTAACATATCTACTGGGCATCTTGTGACACGCGGCAATCAAGGACATTGTATATAACAGTGCACACGAAAATTCTGATAGCCTTTTGTTGAGAATTGTAAATATCGAAAGCGGGAGAAATGTTAAGCGTAAAAATAAAATCTTTGCTTCTCTGTGTTTCCGTTTTGTAGCAGGAATGGTATGTTAATATTTACTTTCATTGCGTGAAACAAAAAGTAAAACATTCCTTACCAGTTCTACATATGTCTACCAAGTGTGTTTTTCACAAACCGATCATCCACCACCGCTTGTGGTTCGTCATGTAAACACTATCATATCGGTTTTCGAAATGCGGTTACCGGTTACGGATTTTTTTACTGTATTTTAAAGGTAAAACACACTACCACAACATTCCATCATTTTACCGTTTGTAGCACAATCATTTTATCAGAGACTAAGTAAGTATTGAACTCCTGGGAATGCGGTCAGCGCTCTAGTCGGCTCATCTCTGGCATGAACGACGGTGCACGATGACAAAATCTCGCTTAAACAGCACTGCTTAAGTTATGCCTTTTTTCACATACGTGGCACACACGTCTCTGGATGACTTCCAAACGGGTCGTCGCCCCATGTTCCGCCACACCACTCGAATACCAGCACTGGTTACACGAAATCGCCAAATAATGACATTGTATTGACTTTGAACGCATTTAATTATGCTTGCAGATCTTAGTAACGTAGAAGCCGAATGTGTTTTTCTGTTGATTCTCCCTCTTCTGCAGCCCACAGAGCTTTGTCAGTGCCCCAGCCATTGATTGTTGGTGCTAGCCTTCCGCAACGTCGGCAGTTGAACTTTCTAGCTAGTAAAGTCGATTTTATTAAGTAAATGAAAACGGAGGAAAATGATAATAATTGTACAACCACCAGTCAAACGTAACGTTTAGCGAAGTTATAGGCGAGCAAAGCCTTAAGCCAAAAATCACGACAATGGGGCACACATAACCGTTATTGCATAAATCCACATTCAGAGTTGGGCCTTCCACGCGCAATGTCGCAAAAGTTACCGTTATGTCCAAACGAAATTACGCATCGTATTCTTCGATGAAAAATGCCACTGACTTCCACTAATCACTTGTGGCGTAATGTTTTTATAACACTTCCACCTCACTACAATAAACGGCTGTGAGCTCTATTACACATTCTGTCCGATGTAGAAGCACTTCAATATTTCCGCAATAGTAATTTAGGAGATATTCAAAGCTCTCACCTTTGGTCCTCTTAATTATCACGTCAGTATTCACATATGTTATGTGAGCGTCGACCACCGGTTTGCTCACACGGAGAGATGATGATTTATTGTCATCAAACAGCACATGTGGGAACCGAATCACCAAACTCGTCGTTCATCCGAACATAAGTTAACTATCATATTCGCCGTTAGAAAACAGTACTTATTGATAAAAGCGACAGTAATTTCCGTAACCGTTCTCTTTCCATAGCTAAATGTTTCGTCAACTGTTAATTGCATTCTTCTTAGTTAAAGGGTTTTCAGTTCTTCAGCAATACATAAAGTAACAGTTTCAAAGACGAGATAATTATGAAATGCCACTAAAACAGCACCGCGCCGAAAATTCCGTTACGACATTCTTCTGACACACACTTCCGGCGTTCTTGACCGGCTTAGACGTGAGTAACAAGTCGAGGTTCGGATGAATGTCTCCACCGCCTCTTCCTGGACCAGCTGACACCAGCCGTGCTGCCAAACGAGGTGTCGACGTCTGCGACGCTGCTTCCCCCGTGCTTAAAACGTAAACGAGTCTTGAGACTCCTCTGTCATCTGTCGATGCTACGGCAACAGCCGCCGTGCGGCTACAAGTTGCTGCTGTACATTCTCCTCCCTGCGGCCTGTCTTTTCACACAAGTGATGGGGCTCGGTTTTACGTGAATATAAGTAACGTAACTATTATTGCGTACAACACCACAGCCAATATTTACAGTTACTAGTAACTGCTTTTTCGCATTACTCATCTTAAATGTATTCAGGTCTTGTAATACCTTAACTGTTTTCGTATGTGCTTGTGGTCGTCGGCAAGCAAATGCATCATTACCAGCGCAGAAAACTCATCGTCGTCAAACCGGCATCGGAGACGAATTTGCGTACCTGGAAAGGTAGCTACTTACCAGAGTTTACATGTATTCTGGAACCTACACAGCTTACTCTGTTATTGGCCACACTAAGAAAATAAAATTAGCACTCGAAAAATTCGGTCTGTTTAGGAACATAGGGAATGTCAAGAGCGCACTTTTTGTTTGGCTCTAGCTTTAAAGCGCCATAAAAACATTTAGTCGTGTATATGTAACCGTTTGCAACTCTGCACCTTACATATTATTTTTCTCGCCTTACCCGTGTTTCTACTAGCTGACTGGTGACATGTTTTGCTTATTACAGCATTTTCCATTGCGAAGTGGGGCTGTGGCCCTTTACATATTCCGGCCACATATTAAGAGAGTGTTACGATTGTCATGATGACAATGATGATGAAAAGAGAAAGTTGTTGTTATTGTGTCTCGTACTGTCAAGAGCTTAGTGAGTATCTATGCAGTTTCTTTGCGACAGTACTTTATTATCTAAAGATCAGGGCAGGCGCCTCTTGCTGATACACTATGGTGACGTCATAACATCCACACTCGCGACTCATTCATTACGAATGGCTCTGCACTGCCACATATGCTAGCTCTGTAATGGAGTGTGGCTGGCCTCACATTCTCCTCACTAAAATAATACAGTGAGTGCTCTGACACATTACGGTTTTTTGAATAAAGTAAATTCTTCGCTATTTCAAAGCGTCTCAATTTTGTTCTACTGTAAGTGTAAAACAGTTTGAAAACGTGGAAATGGCGGATATCTGTTCGACTGTGTTTTACTCTCTGGGCGATAAGCGCAAAAATACTTTTTTAAGGCACTGTCTTCGCCTCGACAAACGAATCTCCTGTCCTCAGTTGACAACATGCTGACATTGTTCACGTCACGTCTTCCACCTCGAAATTCTACAGTAGTCTGTTTCACATTTTTGCTATACGTTAAAAAAATACCGCATTTTTTTTTACTACAAAAAACGAGATTATCATTTTTATTTCTTCTTGTGAAGTGTGCTATCCGTCGCGTTTAAATGACCGACATTGCACAGTTGTACCACAGATTGGCACGATTTGTGTATCTACATACTCTTCAGAAATCATTGGCCATTCTAATCAGGAAACGTATTTAAATCTTGCTTCGTAAAGATTTGGTTAAATGTATCACATGTGCTTTTACGTAGTTACTGTCTACTGAACTTCAAAGTTATAAGTCGCTCGTAACGCATTCCGTCATTTTGCCGTATTTAGCCCTTTCTACCATATACGAAGTGTATTGGATGGCTGAGAATTCGACCATTACTGTCGCATCACGTCTAGAACAAACAGGGTGGGGAAAAACAATTTGACCGAAAGTGCAGAGCAGGAAGTCAGCATCAAATGAAGGAATTTCGGTATTGCAAGTGTCAGTTGAATATTTCGGGCGCTATGCCAACATGGCAACTGTGGTCACTTTGAACATTTGCTATGACATACTTATAGCAATAAGTGGCGGATCGTTTTTTACTCATTTTCACCTTTCTAAGACATATTGAAACATGAGACATGGACATCTGATTCTGTTCATCTCTAAAAACGTGCTGTGTCCTAAGTCAGCCAAGTGCGATACACGTGTAAGTGGCGCTTTAAATTTATCTTGTTCTCATGGTGGCGGTTGGTTAGTTCACACAGCCTGTGTTTACGTATACATTTTCTGTAAACTACCAGTCATTTAGAGCCAAGACGCTCGTGTGTGGGATTTTAATTACGATCCGGTGCCGCCGAAAATATTCAGTCGCGAAGCCTAGTTGCTATACTCAAATTTTTGTGTTTCATGCTGCGTTTCCACGATACACTTTTGGTCAGATTGTTTCTATGCACCCTGTATGACGACGCCGGATGGCAAACTTTGCTGAATCACAACAGCTTAAATTTTTCTTTTTTTACGAACGCTGGGTGACTGCCACCCACATATTCTGCCACGTCACTAGAAGGCTAGCACGCGATACAGAAAATCACGAAACCAGTATCACATCCGCGTAATTACACTGTACCGATTATGTGCATATTTAAACGATAATGACAAATGTAGATGGCGGAAATGTGTAAGATGAATTTCTTTTTCCGTTAGTCTTCCGCGTCCTGCAACCGACAGAGCTTTGTCGCTGCCTCAGCGACTGATTGTTGCCGCTACTACGCGGAATGATGTCAATTTTAAAGTCTGCCGCGAGTAATGGTGGTTTTCTGAAGCAAACGAAAACGGGAGAAAAATGTATATGCATAATCTAATCGAGAGTGAATCCCTAATTAGCACAGCGGCTTAATTTTTAATATTTACGAGCATCAGAGGCTGGCGTAGCCGTCCAGTTGCGAGATGCGTGTCCATTCCGACACGTGAGTCGCACCCCCAGTCGCTGGCAGTTGTAACATTGTAATGCATTCGAAGTGTGCTCTTTCGCACACCGCACCTACAGTACATGGATGGACTTGTGTCTCAGCTGCGTCCAGCTGATGGTATCCTACACTCCTAAGAAGGAGACCATTCTGTGAGAAAATCTTCAGGAAAACACGTATAGAAATTGTCAAAAAATACCTTCAGAACCTTTCCATCCAAGCCAGTTAACGCTTGTGCTACTTATATTATGCTCACTTTAATGACACACGTGGTGCAGAATATGCCTAGCGGTAAGGGGTGGAACGTATTTACACTCCACGTCTTTGAAGACGTGTGATGGCTAGAAAAATTCCTGTCGAGTCGAGGCGAAACCTTAAACAGGTACACAGGATTAGCAGATATGTCGTCACCACCCATCGATTGTGAAGGTTTAATAAACAAGTTGACAGCGTCGTCTGTTTCGCATCGAGGCGGAACATAATCGCAGTGTGAGAACCTGTCTTACTTCGTGGCAATGTGTCCAGCTGTTGCCCTTCTGTATTTCTACAGACTGCATTCGTATCTGGTAACGGATAAGGAAAAAGATCTATAATCGGCCCTAACACACTGCGCATGTGAAGAGGAGCACCGTATGGAAACTAACAAGTAATTTACTGGAAAGGTGATAAAAATGGAAAAAAAAATCTTGCGTCAGCGATATTATTCTGTCGTGTCTAGGCAGCGCCGAACGCGAGAACGAACGCCACCAAAGCTTTATTTTATTTTACGGCGCCTGTTTGCGTTGTACGGCGCTCGTTCGCGCACGTGGAACTTTGGACAGACACAGCGTTTCATACTTTAGACCGTGCATCTATCCTTGCCGTGTCGAGGTTCGAAACCGGGTGGATACGACAGTTGCAGTATTAAGCACTCATTTCAACGACGGATCTCCGTGTCGTATTAGCGTCACACGTGTAGCAATTCCGTTAAGCTAATTTCCCCAAGACTCGCAGTGCTAATCCGGTATCTCTCCTTGTTGCGTTTGGTCAGGTGGGACGACAGCAAACGTTTCACACACTGTCCTGACAATTCTTTATTTTCACGAACGACAGAATTCCCGTTCACTATGGACTGTGGCTCCTTTAGCTGGCCGCTTCTACAGAAGAGCAAATATCGGCCTGGCGGGAAGCAAACAGTTTTCTGGCCGTTCCATCGGGAGTACGTGTGATGTGTGTTGTTATGCTTCAAGAACTGACATCTGTGATGTCCGAATTTACTCAGAATAAGAGGCTATGGTCCCTGCATACTCCAGTACAGATAGCGACACAGTATCGAGATATGAAGCGTGAAGAACCGAATACGTTACTGATGGAGGACGCCCGTATACTGAGTTAGAGATTAACATCCCGTCGTCTCAAAATCTTCGCCATTCGTAGCGTTTTAGACCTGCCGACCGACACGCATCCCTGCTTTCAACCCATGGAAGGATTCTGAAGCAGGTTTGGTGTGTAGCTTGTGGAGCCAGTTGGGTTAAAATCCTCCCTTTTGAAAGAAGAGTGTCCAACCGTTACTCAGTGCTCCGTCACTGGTCAGACTGTAACGACCTTTGTTTCACGTGCGTTTGTGCCGGTCTGCAAGCACTTCCATAGTAAGCAGTGCTGGGTCAACAAAAACATCCGATCTCACGCGTCGGCCTTGACCCGTGACGTAAGGGTGTTGTGGTGTGTGACGTCATTACGGCGCGGAGTTTGGTTTGTGAGTGTGGCGTGTTTGTAGATGTTGCCTCGTTGACGTTACCTTAGTAGGAGTTTTAGGGCCTGTAATATGTAGTTTACCTTTTTACTGTACTTTTTGTTTTAACGTCGTCTATGAGGCTTTTATCAGTTTGCCATTAGATTGTTCAATCTCTATGGTCTATATGTTTTGTCGCTACTCGTTATGTCTAATGAATCAATATTGTTTTTTTCTTTTTTTTTATTTGTTTCTTTTTTTTTATCTTTTGATTGACCTACACATTGATCTGTAGCGTAGCCCTGAATACGAGGTTAGGTTGGGTGTTTTTTTTTTGGCAGGGGGGGTCAGGGGGGGGCGCAGCCCCCCCCTGCCTGGCCTTGAGTACCACTTGTTTATTATTATCTTTGTTTGCTATCAATGTTAGCAGATTGTTCTTGTGAAACCTTTGTGTGTGTTGTTTTTCTATGTGTTTTCGTCTTTGTGATACGTATGCAACGTTTTTATATCCGCCATATTGGAATTGTCGTTTATGGTCGTTTCCGCCATATTTGTGACGTCATGGGTCAAAGCCGACGGGTTGGATCGGACGCTTCCGTATTTCCGCAGTGCTGATAATTCACTGCCGTCCACCCAGCCCGGAAAACGCACAATATGCAGATGTAGACACCTACTTTGGAAAGTGGACGCACATTCTGTACCCATCGCGGCAGGCCCCGTTACGTGGTACACAACCGTGACGTCACAACACGGACACACTCGCCCTGTTTATCTCGGCCGACTCTGCAGCGCCACACGTGCAGCCCCTGCCTTCGACAGAGCTCGGCCTTACAGTCTTCTCACTAAGACGATGCGTTTAGTATTGCGAAAGATTTGTCCTATTATTAAGTTTTAGCGTTTAAATGGTGTACTGTTTGTTCTGCTACTGCTTTAATATGTTATCTAAACATATAAATGGCGTACATCTAATCGGTCGTTAGGAAAACGGGGATTACATGTTCCAAACGCACAAATTTCCATCGCTTTATTTTCTGCATCGACAATCGGATCGCACAGACTTTGTTGCCAAAGAGTTTTCGTTGTGGTTCGCTTCCTCCTCTGCGAAGTAGTGCTGTGATTTCTTACACATTCCATCCACGTATCAAATCAGCATGAAAGTTGCCCTAATGAGAATGGAGAAGAAATTTGACATTACTAGGTGCTCGTACGAAGTGTGGTGTCCGCTCTCCGACGTGTCCGAAAAGTCCATACCAGGAAACCGCACTACAAAATGGCACGCATTGTGTATGTTGATAATCTTTAAAAACCGTGTCCCAATTACGGCAAGCACAGTTGCTAAGCTAAAACTAGTGTGTACTAATAAAATGTTTAATATGTCTCCAATACACTGACTTTACATAGGAAAGCGTCTCACGTTGAATTGCTAGAACAATAATTATAAAAGGTGGCAATGTTATTTACGCACTATCTTTTAAACAGATATGATGGTATCTGATACTCAACTACTAATGCAAAGAAACGTACGGATGCTAAAATGCCTTAAATTCTTGCTATCATTTCATCTTTAAAATTTAATAATTCTCTTCCTGTTAATATTTAATTAAGTAACTTACGTCGTTCAGATTTCGTAACGATGACGGCCTTAAAATTTAAAGTTGTTCAGTCCCTGTTTTGTTTTCTTTCAATTGTTGCGAGCCAGCGATGGTGCAATTTTGTTCGCTTTCAAGTCTACACATTTATAAAAATCAGGTCCAGGAAACACTTTTGTGATCACGGTTGCGATTCAGACGGTATTCGCGTAATTGTACTGATTAAGAGTTATCGTTTCCGAAATATGCAGGTTCGATCAAAGCTGTGTGCACTTTTGCGCGTATAATGAAAATATTCCTAACACGTCGCGTAACAAAAACTAACATGCGAATCGCAACCGTGGTCAAACGAAGAAAATATATGATGACATAAATGTCCTTCGCTGTTATTCAGCACAGGTTTAGATTAAACACCGCAATTTTCAGTGTTTTTAAATCACAGTACGATACGCTTTAGAGATATTTGTTTTGAATAACTTGTATTTACCTTTTCTTATACAATATGGTCATTGTCCGCAAGGATTCTCTCTCTCTCTCTCTCTCTCTCTCTCTCTCTCTCTCCTTTTTATAGCCTTTATACATTCACATTACATACATCGATTAAGAAACTTTTCTTTCTCTACCGACCAGTGCGAGAACAAAACCCGCCCAGACAAAATGTCTTACATGGAATTAGTTCTCACTTAAGAATCATATATAGTTTAGTAGGACAAACAATGCTAGTTTATTCCGTGCAATAGAAAGTCTTTGATTCACTGAGCACAAAAATTAAAATAATAAAATTATAATTACAATTGTAATATCGTCAGTTATTCTTTATTTTATGAAAATAAGGTTTGACATTGTCGTAATATTATTTTTCATCGTTGTAGCACTATAACGTACTCTGAATATTTCTGTGAATGACGCTTACTACTTTTCTTTCGTTCCGAACGACGCTTCGAAGTAAATATCGAAACTGCTTTGGAGTTTATCCACGTACGGTTCCAGAGGCTACATGTAGCAGCTTTCAGTCTAATCAGGATTGGTGACAAATGAAGCTGTTTTGTCTTCTGGTCTTAAGAAACTGATAGCACCTCTTTGTTCCGACAGACTATGCTTGACCGTTCCTACACGTGGACCACAACGTCACACGCGTTTTGCTCAGGTTGTGCCGCAGGTGTATATTGAGACCAGAAAGGAAAAAAAAATGATGAAATCATTATATACGAGTTCCTCTCTTTCACTTCTGCGCCTGTTATTCAGTTCTCGCCGTATGCGATGCTTTATTTGGGAAGTAAGGAGCGTCTCTAGTTAGTTTCGGTAGCAAACTTTTGCCCACAGCTGAAACTCACGTTTCCAAACCACATCTGCCATGAAATGAGGTCGCCTTTACTAGTGAGCCGATGAAGCGATTTCCCAACTCCGGGTAAGTGTTTTTTTTTACTTTCATTGCCTAGGGGAATCACTGAAAAACCGTAGTGTTGTGTCCCTTAACCAATAGAAAAGACGACAAGAAATATTACGGTCTTCCGATTAAACTACAGTTGAGAAAAGCCTTCACTTCATCATCGTAATCGCATTTCTTTCTCGTTCACCGCTCTATAGCTCTTCGATATGAGATAAACGGACAACTAAAATGACGAGTTGTTTATAAATTGCCACGAAACCTGCTGTGGGCCGAAAATTCCGTCACAACTGGGAACGGAGTTGCTCGCGACGGCATTTTTGCGTCAGACGCTGTCCGTGTTCTCGCCGAGTTAAACTTGAGTAGCGATTCAGGATTATCTTATAAAGTTCCATGGCTCTTCTTTCGGTGACCGTATCATTGTCATCGTGCTGCCAGGGAAGATGTCGACGTCTGCGACGCTGTTTCCCCACGTCGGGGCGTCAATGATTCGACGAATTACTCTGGAGTACAGCCTCTGTCCAGGATTAAACTACAGTTGCGAAATCTGATCTGTGCGGCCTCTCTGATGACAGAATACGTAAAACCCTTGTATGAAATAAAAAAGTCTGTTTGTCTCGGTTTTGCGTCGTTAACAGTGCTGCCAATATTTTTGCTTAAAACCCAAGTGCGAAATATTATACATAGTTAAGCCGAACACATTTCTCCGTCAGTTCTCCGTCCCCTGCGGCCTACAGAGCTTTGCCAGTGATGGCGCTCCGAAAGGACAGCAGTTCGACTCTCTCGCGAGTGACGGCTGTTATCTGGCCTTTCTTAAAATCTACCCACAGCAGGATGTCGCGTCGCCCGCCATTCACGAGATGCGTGTCCGTTCCAACATGTGAATCACACGCCTAGTCGATGGCCAGTTGCACCATTTTAATGCATCCCGACAGTGCTGTTTCGCAGTCCGCACATTCATGGGCGGCCTTCTGTTCCAGCTGCCTCCAGCTGACGGTATCCTAAATTTCTGAGGAGGAGGAGGAGGAGGTTGTGTGAGAAAATCTTCCAGAAAACACGTATAGAAATCGTCATAAACCACCGTCAAAACATTTTTATCCGGATCAGTTAATGCATGAGATTCTGTTTCATTATGCTCACACGGATCACACGCTTTGTGTGGTAAGAGTTGTTACGTATTTACGCTTCAAAGTTATGAAGACTTGGAACGGTTAGAAAGACTCGTCTTGAGTCACGGCCAAGTCTTAATCATATACGCATTATCAGCGTCTATATCGTCAACAGACATCGATTGTGAAGATGTATAAAAAATTGTCGACAATGTCACCTGCTTTGTGCCGATGCGGAATTTAAATGCGGTGTGCATCGACAGATTCCATTCGTAACTGGAAACAGATTAAAATATATCTATCCAGAACCTTTACACACTGCACCTGTGAGGACAAAGGACACGTTCAAGTCAAGCAGTAATTCACTGACAAGGCGGTAGAAAATTAAAACAAAAAAACTTGTCTCATCCATAATCTTTTGTCCTGTTGCTGGGCAGAGCAGGTCGCGAGAACCAACGCCACAGGAGCTTTGTTCACGGTGCCTGAATGCGTTACACGCTGCACGTCCGCCTGTGCAAAATTTTGGACACAAACCGTGTTCCGTACCTTCGGCCAATCACGAAACTCTGCCGTAGTGTCCTTCATATTCTTGCCATATATTAAAACAATCTTGCAAATTTTTTTTGATTGTCACGTAAAACAAAAATTAGTATTTTGATTGTCTCTTATTAAACGTGCTATCACTCGTGTTTCAATAGTCGACATCGCAATGTTGTCCCACGAGCCAGTGGGATTTGTATGTCTACGTACTCTTTGTAAATGATTGCCCAGTGTGGGGCACTTATGCAGTTTAGCAGGTACGGAAAAAATTTTTCATTTTTTTCAAAATTTGATCGATTATAGTCAAATTTGATACGCTGATTACGAATACGATATTTATTTTCGCCCCAGTCAATTATTTACATCAAAAAAATTGTTTTAAATTTTTTTAAAATTTTTTTATTTTTCAATATTTTGTCGATATAGTGAATTCTGATGCGCTGATTTCGAATATAACATGCATTTTCATTTTCCCTTGACCGTCGGCGATATCTTCTGCCCGATAAGCGCGGCGCTGCCGATGACGCAACATTGCGTAATACACTAACTAATCAGTATTTTCAAATCATAGGTGGCCGCTGCCGCGGGCGCATTCCAAAAAAAAAACTCCCAACCTAACCTCAAGTGGGCTACGCTACAGATCACTTTATGCAGTTTAGCAGGTACGGCAAAAATTTTTCATTCCAAAGGTATCTGGCTTGGAGAGCTTTGTGGGTGAATATGTAAAGTTTGTTGGTGATTGTACTTTGTATTTTCATAAATAAAGTGATCTGTAGCGTAGCCCACTTGAGGTTAGGTTGGGAGTTTTTTTTTTGGAATGCGGCCGCGGCAGCGGCCGCCTATGATTTGAAAATACTGATTAGTTAGTGTATTACGCAATGTTGCGTCATCGGCAGCGCCGCGCTTATCGGGCAGAAGATATCGCCGACGGTCAAGGGAAAATGAAAATGGATGTTATATTCGAAATCAGCGCATCAGAATTCACTATATCGACAAAATATTGAAAAATAAAAAAATTTTTAAAAAATTTAAAACAATTTTTTTGATGTAAATAATTGACTGGGGCGAAAATAAATATCGTATTCGTAATCAGCGTATCAAATTTGACTATAATCGATCAAATTTTGAAAAAAAATGAAAAATTTTTTCCGTACCTGCTAAACTGCATAAGTGCCCAGTGTGGGACAAGCACATCTGCGGGAAATTCGTTATGATACAATTATTATCTAGTATTCGAATCTCTGATTTGTCGGTTATATACATATTTCGGGAGGTGTATGCGGCCTTGAAACCGTTTTGTGACAGTAAAATAGTAGGACTGCTACTACATTACACATCTGCGATGTCGATGCTGGATGTGTCCCTACAACCGCAGCCGCCTCTCGCTTAGTGGCAAAGGCTCCGCCACACAACAGTGGATGGTGACAGAAACGTCCCCTAGCCCTGCGTACAGCGGTGGGAATGTGAATTTACTCCAAGTCTCCTGCCCATATCTGAACGCCTAATCTTTTCAGGTGCAAAACGCTTCCACCAGTGCCCGCCTCGTATTTCTTTCGACAACGGGCGTAATTCCGGTCTACTAATAAAGCAGCCACGAACGCTTTAATGTGCCTGGATAAGACTTTTGAACAACCCTTTACGTGTCATCTCCTCCTCACATTTCTCCACCTTATATTTTCACTGGCGTCCGTAAGGAATTCGTACTCTACATTACATACTGACGTCTTCCCTTCACAATACGAAAACACCGCCAAGTTTGTTTCATCGTCGACAGTTGCTCAGCGGAGACCATCGGTGTGAAACGTATGAAGCTTGGAACGCACCGCAGGCGTTCGTTCCGGCTAGTGGAGTCTATTAAGGTCTCACATGTAACCACCACAACAGAAAATTGGTTTCCGAAATTTTGGTCATCTAAATGTTGTGTTCCGCGTAGTCGATGCCTCTGCCGCGCCTTTCATCTTGACTGCTCAGTACAAACATGGAAACTCGCGGCAGGTATCAGATTCTGTTAGCCCACCTTGATGGAGGGCTACAAGCAATATTCACCACATTTCAGTATTGTGAAGACAGTTAATAAGTAGAATAGTGTTTGCCTCTGGTCGGGAGAAGGAATAGGGACTACTTGGTTCCATAGTGTCGTAGATATTTATAGAAGAAAAAAAAATAGAGGAATTAATTTCACGGTATTCATCAGTCTCTGAATCCACACTTCCACATCATAGACACTATAAATTTATTTCGTCTTCATTCACGATGATAGTTCCAATGTCATACACCCAGTTAAGTGTTTTGTTTAATTTTGAACGCTTTGGCAACTGAGCAACCTTACATGCTTTCACTAATACCGATTCTGTGGCGTCTCATACGTTGCTCCATAATAGCGTGACACACATACACTTGTCACGACATTTATGCGGTTACCGCTCCACTAGAGACCTTTTTGTAATCAGAAAACATATTACACGTCTAATTCCGTAGTGCCTCGTTATACGTGTCACATTTCCTTTTACGTAGTTACTGTCTACTGAACTTTAAAGTTACAAATCGCTACCCAACGCATTCTGACATCTTGCCATTGTTAGAACATCCTGCGAACGATTAAGTGTACTGGACTCCTGAGAATTCGAACAACATTCTGTAACGCATCGTCTGGCATATACAGGACGGAAAAACTATTTGACCAAAAGCGTAGGGCACAAAGAGAGCGTCAAACGAAGGAATGTGAGTATAGAAAATACAGGTCGCAGTTAAACGTTTAAGGCGCTGCGGCAGCATGAAAACGGTGGTCAGTTACAACATTTTCCATACATACTCCTGTTAATGAAGTGGTGGCTCATTTTTCACTTTTTTTAAATATACTCAAACAAGAAACATGGGCATGTGATTGTCCTCATTTCTGAACAAGTACTGTCTCGTTCGTCAGCTAAATGCGATACACGTGTTTGTGACGCTTGAAATTTATCTTGTTCTCGTCGTGACGACTGGTTAGTGCAAACATTCTGTCTATGTATACGTTTTCTGTAAAATACCTATCATTTTGAACAAGGGCCTCAGTATGGCAGATTTCAATTTACGTTCCCGTAGCGCTGAAAATATGCATTTACGACTCTTAGTTGCCATACACGCATTCCTATGTTTCATGCTGTCCTTCCGCCCTGCACTTTTGGTCAAACTGTTTCTCCACGCCCTGTGTAACGGTGCTGGATGGCAAACCTCGCTCAAACAGCACTGTTTAAATTAGTCGCTCCATACGTTCGTCACACATACGTCACTGAATGACACCCAGCCAGGTCGTCCGCCTATATTCCGCCACGCCACTGGAAAGCCAGCACGCGATCCACAAAATCACGAAACCAGCACCAGATTCGCATAGTGACACTGTACTGGTCGTAACCACATTCGGACATTAATCGCAATTGCAGATCATAGTAATGCAGAGGCCGAGTTTGTCTTTCCGTTTAATCCCCGTCTCCCGCAGACCACAGAGCTCTGTCGCTGCATCAGCGGTCGATTGTTGCTGCTGGCGCCACGGAATGATGGCAGTTAACATTCAGACTTTCTCCGGAGTAACTGGGATTCTGTTAAAGGAGTGAAAACAGAAAGAAGTAACGAATGAGGCAACTCGGAATCAAACAGTACGTTTCTGGTAGTTTAATGCGATGACAATTTTGAATGATAACTTTGGTGATGCGACTGCGTTACCAGCAATTACAGAAACCCAGGTTTTAAGTTGGGCCCTCCACAGACAAACTCACTACAGTTATCGTCCGTGCCAAGTTTCATTTTAAACACAACGGAATTGTACTATTTCCAATGAACTACACATAACTGAGCCTGTAATTCATGACCAAGTTGACTATTACTACTACTACTACTCTCGTTTTTTTTTTTTTTTTTTTTTAGGTAAAGAATTAGCACATGCTCACACGAGAAAGCAGTCTTGCATCCATCATGCAATCATCCTGGAAGCAATTCCTCCAGCCAGAGCATTTCTTTTTCCGACACAGGAATGATTTTACAATTACCTTCGCATGTAATTCATACTTTACTGTATAAACGGAATATTTAGTAAAAGGGCGAACCGAGTCAAGTACTGCATAGTGTGAGTGAATGCTGCGATACTCCAACAAAGAACAACGGGCACGCAATACTGAGACTCGGCTACACATGTCTGCCGTCACCGAGCTGCAGTGGCAGCTGAGTCATCCGTGAAACCTTAATGGCGGCCACGGCTGCCGAGGCTCGTCTACAGATGCAGCAGCAGCCCACAGTGTGGGGTGACGTCACAAGGCACCCCTGTCTCCAAGACAACGCGCGACGTGTTTTGCTGTATGTAATCACTTGTTTCTCTTTATCGACCATTTCCATATTTACTCACCTCTGAACTCCAGTATATTTTCTCGGTACCAATACAATCAATTTAAACGCTCTGTATAATACTTTTGTACGAGCGGCACGATTATTAACAATTTTAGATTCAATTTTTGTCGGGAACTTGTTCGTTAATTACTGTATTTCCTCATTCGAAACCCAGCGTCAAACAAGTTGCGTGCACCTCTGAAACTTGGCCCGCCTTTACAAGGTACATCTCTAGTAGTATTAGGTGCTTAACACGTCTGTATGATTTGCAAGCAAAACCTGATCTTCTATGAAAAAGGCAGACGTCATTTCGCATCTGCTGCCAGTTGTAAGATGCATTCCAGTAACGTGTCCCACTCACTGACCAGTTACGCCGATTTTAATCTGTCACTCTGTGCCATAGCGCCGCCCACAGATTTCTGGATAGTCCTCCTACGTAACAGAACTTTTCCGCTCTTTGCCTCCCGCTGCTGTCGATGTACTTCAGATTTTCCGTTTCAAGATCCGCCAGACAGTCGATCGCTCGTAACACGCGGTCAGCGACCGCTTTCTCTATAGACTGCCGCCGGTTCTGAATTTGGCTCTTTCTCCATTCGGGTGATGTATCTCCCAGCGTCGCACCTAACTGACGTATTATTTTGAGTAGTTGAAAAGTACACTTCGTAGGCAATGTACTTGCACCTCACATTGAAATAAATTTTTTTCCTCTCAGGAAAAAAGAAAAGATGTTCCCGGGAGTGTTGGAATGTGACGAAAAAAACAGTATTTATTTGCATTCTTTGCAAAAGAAATACGAAATATAATTATGTATTTTATGTTTTAATATGCTACTGCTTATTTGAAAGCGCTGTGCAACGCTTCGCTCGAGAACGATAACAGTCTGAAATTTATTCTACGGCTCCTGACTGCGTTATACGATATTCTCTGGTGCTGTCTGGAGGCGAATTTGGAACCGCAGCCGCCTGCTTCTCTGGTGTGGCGGTCTTGTCCGCTCACAGTTATCTCATTTCATCTTCTGTCATACATATAGGCTACAGCCCTCCCTCGTTGCCCACTACAAGAGATTTCGACGTACGGATGTTCTGTTTTTATTTCTTGGAAGTGCGTGATTTGCACCCGAATCAGCTGTATACGGTGTGATGGCGCCCCGTGTTGCAGAAGAAGGTAACTGGCGTTGGGCACTTTTAATCGCGGTTGCAGATCGTAGCAAGACAGAAGCTGAGTTTATTTTTCCGTTAATTCTGCGTCTGCTGCAGCCCACAGAGCTTTGTCGCTGCCTCAGTGGCCTATTGTTGGTGCCGGCCCTCCAAAATGTCGGCAGTTTACAACTCGCGAACAATGGCGGTTTTAAGGAGGAAATGAAAACGGGAAAAAATGACAGTATATGCACAACCACCACTCAAACTTTACATTTTTCAGCGTTAAAAATAAACCTTTAAACGATAAACAACGTCGGTGGGGCACACATAACTGTACGTAGTCCACATAAACCCTCATTTACAGTTGGGCCTTCCACACACAAACTCGCAAAAGTTATCGTTCTGTTCAATCGAAATTACGCATCGTATTCTTCAATGAAAAATGGTACTCACTTCCACCGCCCTATAGCAAACGATTGTCTGCTATATTAAACACTGTCCGCACATAAAAGCATTTCAATAATTTCGCAATAGTAATTGACGAACTACAAAGATTTATCGTCTTGTTACTGCTTAATTATCATGTCGGCATTCACAAACGTTATGTGAGCTTCGAGCACCGGTTTGTTAACAAGGATTGATAATGTTTTATCGCTCTGCAACAGCGGCTGAAACTCGTATGCAGACGTAGAAGCCGAATCGCAAAAGTCGTCGTTCGTTCCAACAGAAACTACCTATACGATACTGGTCGCTAGAAAATGATATTAACTTATATAAGCGAGACTAATTTCCATAGCCGTTGTCTTCGCAAAGCTGAATGCTTCGTAAACTCATCATCATAATTAGTTCAGAGGCTTTCGTTTCTTCAGCAATACGTAAATGAACAATTACAGACTTGGAACCGTGCCGAAACTTTCGTTACAAATGGGAACGGAGTGTGTCGCAGCGACATTGCTCAGACACTCGCTTTCGGCGTTCTTCGCCGGATTAGCCGCGAATAACAAACCGAGGTTCGCGCGAATCTCTGCGTCGCCTCTTTGTGGACCAGCCGACTACAGCCGTGCTGGCAAACAAGGTGTCGATGTCTGCGACGCTGCTTCCACCACGGGTTAAAAGTTATCAAGTGTAGTAGAGCCTCTGCAGCTTCCCAGCAGCCGCCGTGTCGGTACAAGTTACTGCTGTACACTCTCGTCTCTGCGGCCTGTCTTCTCACGGAACACATGTTCCTTGGTTTTACCTGAATATAAATAACGTAAATAAACAGTACGGCGAATATTTACATTTATTACTAACTGTTTTCTCGCATTATCGTCCAAAGCATATACAGGTTTCCTAATACCCTCACTGTTTTCACACGTGTTTGTGGCCGCCGGCAATGAAACGCGCCATTAGCAGTGCACGAAACTCACCGTCGTCAAACCAGCATCGGAGACAAATTTGCTTACCGAGAAAGCAACTTGTGAAGGTTTACATCTATTCTATAGCCGACACAGCTTGGCCTGTTGTTGGCCACACTAAGAGAAGACATGTAGCACTCCAAAAAGACCGTCGTTTTAGGAAGTTAAGGAATTTCGAGGGCATACGTTTTGTTTGCCTCTAGCTTCAATACACTCTAAAATCGTCTCAGAGGTGTTTATGTTACCGTCTGCAACTCTGTAGCTTACATATAATTAATCTGGCCTAAACCTGTGTTTTAGGAACTGACTGTTTGAGATGTTTTGCTTAATTTGGCACCTTCCATTGCGACGTTGTGCTGTGGCCCTTTACATATTCGGCCACACACTAAAAGAGTGTTGCAATTGTCGTGATGGTAATGGACAGAGAATGAGTTGTTGTTATTATCGTGCGTAGCTGTGCAGTCTCTTTGCGACAGGACTTCATTAACTAGAGACCACGGCCGGAGTTACCTGCTCGTACACCACAGTGACGTCATAACATCCACACTCGCGTCTCATTCATTACGGCTGCGCACTGCCACGTGTGCTAGCCCTGAAATCGGGCGAGCCCGGCCTCTTTGCTTCTCACCAGAATAACACGGCAACTACTCTGAAAAGAGCCACGCATTTCTGGACAGACGATTTTTTCCATTTAATACAACTTTTCTTTTACTACACGCTTGGAAAGCGTGTAATCGGCGGATATCTGTCCGATCGTGTCTAACTCACGGGCTGCAAGCGCAAAACTTGTACCCCTCACGGCTTTGTGTTCGCCTCGACAAACGGATTACGTGACGTCTGTTGCCAACATGCTGATTTTATTCCTGCAGCGTCTTCATATCTCGAAATTCTACCGTAGTCGGTACCACATTCTTGGTATATATTAAAACAATCCGCGATTTATTTGAATGACCACAAGTACAGATGTTGTCATTTTTATTTCCTCTTCTTAAACGTGCCATTCGTCGCGGTTCTACAGTGACATCGCAAAGCTGTACCACAGATCGGCGCCATTTGTATATGTACACACTCTCTCGAAGCGATTGCCCAATATGGGACAAACACAACTGCCACGACATTTGCGAAGATACAATTGTTCTCTACTATTCGAATCTCCGATTTCTCAGTAATATACCTGCGTAGGGGAGCGTATCTGGTACTCAGTCCGTTTCTGTGATCGTCAAATAGTGGGACAGCTACTATTTATTACATAGAGCAGTCTCTGCAAACGGATCTGCCAATAGCAGTTCCGTCTTACCACGCAACCTCTGCGATATGGATCTTGGAAATGTGCTTATAGCCAGAGCCAGCCTCTCGCTTAGTGGCGAGGGCCACGGCAAACAGTGGCCGGAGACAAGACACCCCCTGACTCTGTGCACAGCCGTGTGGGTGGGTTTGTAGTCTTTGACAAGTTTTGTCGCCGTGCCTAAACGCCTAAAGCTTTTTAGTGAAATGTGTTTGCAACAGCGTCCATCTCGCACTTCTTTCCACAACGAGCGTAATCCTGATCGCTCAAGAAACCACCTGCGAACGCTTCGATGGCCGAGCACGTGACTTTTGAACGTAGCTCTACTTCCAATCTCCTCTTCACCCTCCACCACATCTCTGCCAGGAAGCCGTACTCTCCACTACTTGTTAATGTCTCCACCGCGTATTACGCAAAGACTGATAAGTCTGCTTCGTGAAGGACATCTGCATTGCTGAGACCACGCGTGTAATAATTAAGAAGCCCGGGACATCGACGTTTGCTCACTCTAGCAAAGTCGATTACTGTTTCACGTGTAACCACATGATTGAAACTGTTTCCGAAATTTTCCTCCCCTGAATGTTGTTTTCCGTGTAGTCGTCGTCTCTGTCGTACCGTTCATCCCGACTGCTCAGTGCAAACATGGAAACTTGCTGCAGGTGTCAGATACCTACACGGAGGACCTGAGGCAAATTTCACGACATTTCAGTACAGCGAAAACCGTAAATAGAATATAGTTCGCCTCTGCCAGGAGAACAAATCTAGGGCAACTCGGTCTCGTGGGTTACTGTGTCGCAGGTATATATCGAGATACGGAGAGTAGTCGATATCACGCTATTCATCGGTCTCTGAGTCATCACTTCCACATCACAGAAACTATAAAATTAATTCGTCTCTATGATAGGAGCAATGCGACCAACGCCATTAAAAGTTGTGTTTCATTTTCAGTCCATAGGGAACTGACCAATGGTGCATTGTCTCTCTCGTTCCATTAATACCGACGCTGTAGGGGCTCATAATATGTTGCCCCCTAATTATGTGCCAGACGCTTTTCTCACGACATTTATACATTTACTACTTGCTTAAACGTTTCGCACTTTCTTTCACGTACTTGCCGTCCACTAAATTTTATAGTTGTACATCGCTACCAACGCGTTCCGTCATTTTGTCGTTTCCAGCACTTTCTATGGAGTCGTGAGAGTTCGACTATTATTATGTCACTTGCTACGACTTGCTCACTTAATTAAGTGGTGACTCATTTTCCATTTACTTTGAACTTTTTAAGACATCTTCAAGTATTTAACATGGACATGCGATTGTCTTCATTTCTAAGGAAATATTGTGTGGTACGTCGTCTAAGTATGATGAACGTGTATGTCATGTTTTAAAGTTTTCTTGTTCTCATCCTGAAGACTGGTTAGTCCAAAGACTGTGTTCACCCGTACATTTTCTATCAATTACCTTTCACTTTGGGTAAAGAGGTCCCCATGTCAGATTTTAATTACACTCCTGTAGCGCCGAAATTACGCATTTGCGGCTCTCACTTGCGGCACTCAAATTCCTACGATTCGTACTGTCTTTCCGCCCTGCACTTTTGGTCAAATTGTTTTTCCGCACCCTGTACAACATTCCTGGATGGCAAACGTCGCTCAGCCAGCACCGCTTAAATTATTCACTTTTTACAGACGCCGCACGTATCTCACTGAATGACGCCCAGCCGGGTTGACCGCCTATATTCCGCCACGTCACTGGAAAGCCAGCACGCGATCCACAAAATCACCAAACCACCACCAGATTCGCACGGTGACACCGTACTTATTGCAAGCACACTCAAAGATTAATCGCAAACGCAGGTCGTAGTGTGCAGAAGCCGAGTTTGTCTCTCCGTTAATTCTGCGTCTCCTGCAGACCACAGAGCTCTGTCGCTGCATCAGCGGTCGATTGTTGCTGCTGGCGCCTCGGAATGATGGCAGTTAGATTCAGGCTTTCTCCGGAGTAACTGGGATGCTGTTAAAGAAATCAAAACGGGAAGGAGTAACGAAAGCGGCAACTGGCAGTCAAACAGTACGTTTCTGTTAATTTAATGCGATGACAATTTTGAACGATAATGTTCGTGATGCGATTGAGTTACCAGCAATTACAGACACCCAGGTTTTATGTTGCGTCCACCACAGACAAACTCACTAAAGATATCGTCCCTGCCACTTTCCTACGAACTACGCACAACTGAGCCTGTAATTCGTGACCAAGTTTACTATTAATTTTACTAGGCCCGTATTTTTGATAGGTAAAGAATGAGCAAATTGCTCACACGTGATACAAGTGTTACGTCTATCATGCAACCGTGGAGGAGACAATTGCTCCAGCCAGAGCAGAAATGCCCTTCGTGTCATTTATATTTTTCTTTATAAACTGAACATTTAGTAACAGGGCGAGCCCAATTACATACTGCTTAGTGTGAATAAATGTTTCAGTTTTTTGATCAACCGTGATAAACAGGAACAAAATACTAAGACTCGGCTACAGATGTCCGCCATCATAGGGCTGCAGTGGCAGCTGAGTCGTTCCCCAAGTCTTAATGGCGGCCACAGCGGCTGAGGCGCCACGCCGCTCCCCTGCCTCCGTAGAGCGCGCGCGACGTGTCTCGCTGCATCCAATCATTTATTTATCTTTATCGAGCGTTTCGATAGTTTCTCACCCTTGTTGCCGACTTTCCTCATTCTACACTCAGTGAACGTCAATCATTTTTGCTTGTACATTTCAAAGGTGCCCCACTATTACCGGGTACATATTTAGTAGTATTAGGCGCATAACATATCTTTATAATTCATATGCAAATTCCGATCTTCCACGAAAAAGACACATGTCAATCCGTGTAGCTGGTTAAGAGAGACATTGGAGTCTCTCCCTACTCGAGCCAGCGAACTAATGTCCGAAACTGTGAGCACAGCATAATGCTGCGTCTGCCGCCAGTTGTCAGATGCATTCCAGTATCCTGTCCCACTCACTGACCAGTTACGCCGATTGTAATCTGTCACACGGTGCCATATCGCCGCCCACAGATTGCTGGATACTCTTCCTATCTACCAGAACTTGCCCGGCCTTTGCCTCCCGCTACTGTTGATGTTCAGATTTTCCGTTTCGAGATCCGCCAGGTAGTCCGTCGCACTCGACACCTGATTCGCGACCGCTTTCTCTGAAGACTGCCGCCGGTTGTTACTTCAGCTCTTTCTCCATTCACACGATGTATCTCCCAGCGCCGCACCTAACTGCTTATGTCTCTTATTCTGCATGCCAGGAATTGTGCCCTGTCACTGAGGAACTAAAGAGAAATTAAGGCCACGTATTATATTAAGTAGTTGAAAAGTACGCTTCGCAGGGAATATTCTTGCACCTGACATTGAAATCAATTTTTATCCTCTCACGAAAAAAGAAAAGATGTTCCTGTTAGTGTTGGAACGTGACGAAAAAAAGGAAAACTTTATTTATTTCCATTTTTTTCATATGACATAGAAAATATAAACTTATTTTATGTTTTGATATGCTACCACTTATTTGAAACCGCTGACCAACGCCTCGCTCGAGAACGAAAACCATCTAGAATTTATTCTACACCGCCTGACTGCGCTATACGATATTCTCTGGGGCTGTGTGGAGGCGGATTTGGAATCGCTGCCTCCTGTTTTTCCGATGTGGCAGTCTCGTCCGCTCACAGTTATCACATTTTACATTCTGTCATACAAACACGCTACAGCCTTCCCTCGTCGCCCAGAAGAGATTTCGATGTACAGATGTTCTGTTTTTATTTGTTGAAAGTGCGTGAATCGCACCCCAACCAGCGGTATCGAAAGACACATTCTGATGGCGCCCCGTGTTGCAGAATAAGTCAACTGCGAAAGGAGTTACAGAGGACGCAGTGTAGTCGATGGCCGCCAGATGGCAGCATGCGACTTGCCGTGTTTAGCTTTGATATACCGAATAGGAAGTTGGAAAGGAATAAACAGCGTGAAAAAGAGTACGTTTACGGGCGGCATTGTGTCACTCAACGATCAAGGACCTTGTATATAGTAATGGACACGGAAATTCTGATATCTTGTTGCAGAAAATTATAAATGTCGAACGAAGGAGAAATGTTGGGCGTAAAAATAAAATCTTTGTTTCTCTGTCTTTCCGCTTCGAAAAAGAAACTGTATGTTAATGATCGCTTTCATTGTGTCAAACAAAATATAAAACATTATTTAACAGTGCTAGAGACGGCTACCGAATGTGCTTTTCATAAACCGAATCTGCCACTACCGCTGCTGGTCCGACATGTAAACGCTATCACATCGATTCCCGAAACATGGTCACCGATGCCGGATTTCGTACTGTATTTTGTAGCGAGAAAAAATACCACAGCATTCCATCATTTTACGGTTTTAAGCACTTTAATTTTATCGAAAATTGAGACTGCGGTCAGCACCCTTGTCGTGTCATGTCTGATAATGTGTAACGGTGCAGGATGTCAAAACCGCGCCCAACCGCCACTGCTTACGTTTGCATTTTTTCACACACGTCACTGACTACCAAAAGGGACGCAACCCGAACGCCAGCACGGGTTACACAAAATCGTAAAACCAGCGTCGCATTCGCATAATGACACGGTACTGACGTTGGGCATTTTTAATCGCGCGTGCAGATTCTAGAAAGACAGAGGCTGAGTTTATTTTTCCGTTAATTCTCCGACTCCCGCGGCCCACACAGCATTGTCGCTGTCTCAGCGACTGATTGTTGCTGCTGGCGCTCCACAATGTCGGCATTTTTAACTTTCGCGCGCATAATGGCGGTTTTATGGAGAAAATGAAAACGGAAAAGGGATAGTAAGTGCACAAGCGTCAGTCAAACTTTACATTTATGGAAGTTATAAGCGAGTAAATCTTTAAGCGATAAATAACGTCAATGGAACCCACATGACTGTATTTAATCTATATAAACCCACATTTAGAGTTAGGCCCTTCAGACATAAACTCGCAAAAGTTATCGTTCTGTCCAATCGAAATTACGCATCGCATTCTTCAGTGAAAAATACCACTGACTTCCAGTAATCACTTGTGACGTCATGCTTGCATAACACTTCCACCTCCCTACAGCAAACTATTGTGTGCTATAGTACACACTCTGTTCGCATTTGAAATGATTTCAATATTTTCGCAATAGTAATGGACGAGCTATAAAGATTCGACGTCTTCTTCCTTCTTCCTTATCTTGTCGGCATTCACATACATAATGTGAGTGCCGAGCACCGATGTGTTCACATGGAGAGCCAATGATTTATTGCTCTGAAACAGCGGCTAAAACTCGTATGCAGACGTGGACAGTAACAATCTATCGTAATCGTCACCAGGAAATGATACGAACTGATGTAATCGACAATAATTTCCATAATCGTTCTCTTTCCAAAGCTAAATGTTTCGTAGACTCATCATCGTAATTAGTTCGGAGGTTTTCGTTTCTTCAGCAGTACATAAACGAACAGTTACAAAGAGGTGAATTTTTGAAATGTCGCGAAAGCAGTACTGCGCCGAAAATTTCGTTACAACTGCGAACGGAGTGTCTCGCAGCGGCATTCTGGACACAAATGCTTTCGGCGTGTTTGGCGCGTTAGATTTGAATAAGAAATCAAGATTCGGACGAATCTCTCCATCGCCTCTCTCTGCACCAGCCGGCTGCAACCGTGCTGCCAAAGAAGGCGTCGATGTCTGCGGCGCTGCTTCCCCCCCATGCTCGAATCGCAACCAAGTCGAGGAAATCCTCTGCTGCCTCTAAAGGAAAGGCGGTAGCCGCGGTGGCGGTGCAAGTTTCTGCTCTACGTTCCCATCTCTTGCGGCCTGCCTTTCCACGGAACTGATGTACCTTGGTTTTACCTCAATATAAATAACGCAACTAATTTTACCTAAAATACTACAGCGAATATTTACATTTATTGCTAACTGTTTTATCGCATTATCGTCCAAAGCATATTCAGGTTTCGTAACACCCTCTCTGTTTTCACGTGTGTTTTTGGCCGTGGGCAAGCAAATTGCACCATTAGCAGAGGAGGAAACTCACCACCGTAAAACCAGAGCCGAATTTGCTTACCTGGAAAGCTGCCTATGACATTACGTATTCTGGAACCGACACAGTTTGGTTTGTTATTGGCCAAGCTAAGAAAATACATTTGGCACTCGAAAAGTTCCGTCCTTTTAGGAAGTTAAGGAATTTCAAGAGCATACTTTTTGTTTGTCTCTGGCTTCAGTACACTCTAGAAACATCTCAGTGGTGTGTACGTAACCGTTTGCAACTCTGTCGCTTACATGTATTTACTCAGGCCTTACTTGTGTTGTAAGGTCTGACTGCTTGACATGTTTTCCCAGATGCATGATTTTCTGAAGAGGTGATTGTTTCCGTTTAGAACGACACTTTTTTTTCTAGTGTATGTGTTAACCCTCTTTGAAAGCGTGCAAATGGCGGATGTCTGGCCGATCGGGCTACAAGCGCAAACCTTATACTCCTTATGTAATTCTAACGTAGTCTGTTTCACATTCTTGGTATATATTAAAACAATTCCGCAATGTTTTTTGAAAAACCACGAAAATAAAAGTTGTCATTATTTATACCCTCTTGTTAAACGTGCCATTCGTCGTGTTTCAACAGACGGCGTCGCAAAGCTGTACCACACGTCTGTGCGATTTGTATACCTAGGTACTCTCTCGAAGTCATTGCCCAATATGGGACAAACACGTCTGCGGGACATTTGCGATGATAGAATCGTTCTCTAGTATTCGAATCTTCGATTTCTCCGTAATATACTTACATTAGGAAGCGTATCTGGTACCCAGTCCGCTTCTGTGAACGTCAAATAGTAGACATCTTCAACTTTTGTAGTCCTGTCTTCCTCAGTTGCGTGTAATATTACGGTATATTGATAATTTTTACTTATGGACCGTCTGACAGTCGGGAACAGAAGCCAAAACATTGCATTGAAACAAGCGTTCAGTTCATAGTGCTGTGGAATGTGGGAAAAAAACCGCAAATTCGCATTCGTAAGAAGAAGAATACCGAAAATGGAACAGGAGCGTAATATGTAAGAAATCGTCCACTGATGATGTCTTGCAGATAATAAAGGCGAAACGCGTAAGGCACTAAAATTGTGTTTTATTCAGTTGCTGTCAGACGGTCGATAAGTAAAAATCATCAATATACCGTCAAATAGTAGGAGTGATACTACATAGCACGTAGGGCAGTATTTGCAAACCGATCTGCCAATAGCAGTTCTGTCTTATCACGCAAACACTGCGATATGGATCCTGGAAATGTGCCAACAGCCACAGCCAGCCTCTCGCTCAGTGGCGAGGGCTGCGGCAAACAGTGGCCGGAGGCAAGACACCCCCTGACTCGGTCTGAATGGGTGTTCAGTCTTTGAGAAGTTTTGCCGCCGTGCGTAAACGCCAAACGCTTTCTGGTGAAATGTGTTTGCAGCAGTGCCCATCTCGCGCTTCTTTCCGCAACGAGCGTAATCCTGATCGTTTAATAAATCAGCTACGTACGCTTCAGTGGCCGAGCACGAGGCTTTTGGACATCCCTTTACGTGCAATCTGCTCCTCACCTTCCCCCATATCACGACTCCACTGGCGTCTGCCAGGATTCCGTACTCTCCACTACTTGTTAATGTTTCCGCTTCATATTACACAAAATGACAAGTTCGCTTCGTCAAGGGCAGCTCAATTGCAGAGAGATGTGTGTAAAAATTATGAAGCTCTGGACATCGACGTTTGTCCATCCTATCGAAGCCGATTAATGTTTAACATGCAACCTCATCATTAGAGAAAAATGGTTTCCCAAATTTTCCTCACCTGACAGTTGTTTCCCGTGTAGTCGTCGTCTCTGTCGTATCGTTCATCTTAACTGCCGAATACAAACATGGAAAATCGCAGCAGGTGTCAGATACCTTGACGGAGGACTAGAGGCAAAATTCACCACGTTTGAGTACAGTCAAAAACGTGAATAAATTGAATGTGGTTTGCCTCTGATCGGAAGAAGAAATGAGGGCTACTTGGTTCCATAGGTTAACGTGTGGGGGGAGTTGATATGACCGTATTCATCGGTCTCTGTCATCACTTCCACGTCACAGAAGCTGTAAAAATACTTTACTTACGATGATAGGAGCAATGGGAACAACACAGTTAAAAACCGTGTTTTATTTTCAGTGCTTTGGGAACCGTCCATCGGTGCACTGTCCCTCGTTTCATGAATACCGATGCTGCAGGGGCTCATATGTTGCTCCATAGTAACGTCACGGAGGCTATTGCCACGACATTTATACATTCACCGCTTCAGTTGAGGACTTTTTGTGATCAAGAAACGTACTTTACATCTTACATTCTAGCTACACGGTTAAACGTATCGCATTTTTTCTATTAAATTTTAAGGTTGTGTATCGGTACCAGCGCATTCCGTCATTTTGCCTTTTCCAGCACTTTCTATGGACTCCTGAGAAGTTGACCATCATTCTGCCATGTCTTGTCTCACCGTATACAGTGTGTGAGAAAACAGTCTGACCCAAAGTGTAGGGCAGAAAGACAGCATTAAAAAAAACAATCCGAGTATAGGAACTAGAAATGGCTGTCGAATATTTACAGCGCTATGCCAGCATGAAAACGGCGGGCGGTTTGAACATTTGCTGCGACATACTTAACGCTAAGTAAGTGGTGGATCACGTTTCCTTTACTTTGTCCTCTTGAAGACATGTTGAAATATAAAACATGGACATGTGATTGTCTTTATTTCTAAAGAAATATTGTCTAGAACGTCGGCTAAGTATTACACAGGTGTACGTGATGCCTTTTTGTTTTTCTTGTTATCGTCCTGAGAGTGGTTAGTCCATAGACTGTGATTACACTTACATTTTGTGTGAATTATCTTTCATTTTGAGTAAAGACGTCCACATGTCAGATTTTAATTACGTTCCTGTAGCGCCCAAAATACGAATTTTCGACCCCGAGTTGTTGTACTCAAACTACTAAGTTTCAGACTGTCTTTCTGCCCTACACCTTTGGTCAAATCGTTTCTCCGGGCCCTGTATAACGATGCTGGATGGCGAAACCCTGCTCAACCAGCACTGCTTAAGTTGTTCACTTTTAACGTACGCTACACTGAATGACTCCCACCCCGGTCGCCCGCCCATATTGCGTTGCGTCACTGGAAAGCCAGCACGCGACACACAAAATCACGAAACCAGCATCAGATCTGCATAATTACTCTGTACTGATTGTCAGCACATTTAGACGTTAGTCACAAATACATACAGTAGTAATGTAGAGGCTGGATTTATTTTTCTGTTAATTTTCCGTCTCCTGCAACCGACAGAGCTTTGTCGCTGCGTCAGAGACCGAGTGTTGCTGCCAGCACCGCGGAATGTTGGCGGTTTTAACTCTCCCGCGAGTAATGGCGCTTTTCTGAAATAAGCGAAAACGGGAGAAAAATTCAGATGCAAGTGTTCATCACCGACATGAGAGTGAATCCATACTTGACGCATGTCTACCCACAGCCAGAACTCGCGTAGGTGTGTGTCCTTCCCCACATGTGAATCACACTCCTAGTCGTTGGCCAGTTGTACCACTGTAACGCAGCCGGACTGTGCTGTTTCGTACTCGGCACATTCGTGGATGGCCTTCTGCCACAGCTGCCTCCAGCTGATGTTACGCTACACCCCGGAGAAGGAGGCGATCGAGTCAAAAAATCTCCCGGTAAACATGTAAGGAAATCGTAAAGAAGCACCGTCAAAACGTTTTTATCCAAGCCAAATAACTCAATGATGCTGTCTTATTATGCTGACGTGGATGACACGCGTTGTGCGGAATATGCGAAGCGGTTAGAGCTGGAACGTATTTGCACTCCACCGTTTTGATGACGTATAATGGGTAGAAAAATTGCTCTAGAGTCAAGGCCAAGTCTTAGTCGGGTACGTAGAATTAGCGAATATGTTCTCACCAGACATCGTTTATGATGATGTAATTAGGAAGTGGACAGCATCGTCGGCTTTGTATCGATGTGAAATTAAAACTCAGTGTGAGAGCCTGTATTACTTCCTGCCTACGTGCCTAGCCGTTCGCCTTGTGTTTCTACGAATTGCATTCGTTAAATGGTAACAGATAGAAAAGCATTTGTCGAGGGCCTTTACACACTGCACACGAGAGGAAGACGACCACATTCAAATCAACAATTAATTCACTGGAAAGGCAAAGAAAAGGAAAAAGGTTGCGCCAGCGGTATTATTTTGTCGTGTAGCTGGGTGGCGGCTACCGCGAGAACGGAGGCCGCCACAACTTTGGTTTACGGTGCCCGAATGCGTTGTATGCTCCTCGCCGGCGTATGTGAAACTGTGAACACACACCACGTTTCATAGGTTCGACCATAGAAATACTCACATACACGGAGCATTCGTCCATCCTTGCCGTGTTCAAGTTGGAAGCCAAATGGATTAGACGGTTACATTATCTGTAACTGGAATCAAGTACTGACTTCAACAGCTGATCTTTTTGTATTAATGGCACACATCTACCAATTCAGTTAACCTACTTTTCCAAACATTCGCGACGTTAATGCGGTAACTATCCTTGTTACGTTTGGCCACGTGGAACGACAGCAAACGTTTCAAACAATGTCCTGTCATCTCCTTATTTTCACAAATGGCAGACTTACAGTAATGCGAGCAATTCCTGTTCTTGTTGGACTGTGGCTCATTTAGCTGCCCGCTTCCACAGAATCGGTTGGCGGGAAGCATATAGTTTTGTGGCCATTCCTGACGACTACGTCTCATGTGTGGCATTATGCTATAAGAAGTGACATCCGTAACGCCCTATTTTTAGACGGAATAAAAAGCTACGACTTGTGCTTGATCTAGTACAGATGCAGACACAATATCGAGATAAGAAGCGTGTTGTACCAGAAAACGTTGCTTGTAGAGTAAATTCATAACACTGGGTTAGAGATTAACATTCTGTCGTGTCAAAAATTCTGGCCATTCGTAGAGTTTGTCATTTGGGTTGAAAGTCTCCCTTTTGAAAGAGTGTCCAAACATTC
This sequence comes from Schistocerca cancellata, assembly GCF_023864275.1. Taxonomy (NCBI): domain Eukaryota; kingdom Metazoa; phylum Arthropoda; class Insecta; order Orthoptera; family Acrididae; genus Schistocerca; species Schistocerca cancellata. The sequence goes on from NC_064636.1 coordinate 30,823,009, forward strand.
CTCAGTGATCTGTCAGTGGGCAAACTGTAACGACTTTTGTTTCACGTGTCTTTGTGATGGTCGGCAAGCGCGGGAACTCATCGCTGTCAGCCCAGCCCTAGAAACGCATATGCAGATGTGCAGTCATACTGTGGAAAATTTACATATGTTCCATACACATGGCGTTCCATGATACACAACCGTGACGTTATAACATCTACACTCCCGTTCTGTTTATTGCGAGAGATTGTCACAACCCACATATGCAGCCCCTACCTCATCCCCTGTTCACCAAGACGATACGTTCAGTGTTCCAAAAGATTCCTCCGTGTTAACGTTGTAGTTGCATCTTCCTCCGCAAAGTAGTTCTGCGACATCTCACACATTCCGGCCACGTGTCAAATCAATATCAGAGTTGCCTCGATGACGACACAGAGTAAATTACTCATTAATATCTGCTTCTACAAAATGCGTTGTGCACTCTCCGTCGTGTTTAAATGGTCCTTACTAGAAGACTGTAGTAGAAACTGGCGCCAGTCATACATGTACGTAATCTTTGAAAACTGTGACCCAATTACGGGAAACACAGTTGCCGTACTAGAACCACTGTCTACCACTACAAGTTTTAATTTGCCATTGATACACTGACTTTTGCGTAACAAAGCGTCTGTTGTACTCAGCAGATTTGCATGAATAATGCATACTACGGCACTTCTGTTTCTTTCAGACCGATGCCTCGACGTAAACATCGAAACTTCCAGTTGCTATTAAAGTTTTGGAGTCAGTGAATATGTGGTTCTGGAGGAAGTATTTTGCTGCTTTCAGTTTAGTCAGTATTGGTAACATTTGAAGCTTCTTTGTCTTGTGGTCAGAAGAAACTGATAGCACCTCTTACTTCCGGCAGATTATACTTTACCGTTCCTGCACGTACAACCACCACGTCACACAGCGTGTGTTACTCTTGTGCCGTAGCTTTATAGTGAGAGCAGGAAGGAAAAAAAAGACAGCTGATATCAGTATATTTAACGAAGTCATTCATTTCTGTGTACGTTATTCACCTCTCGCTGTGTGCCCTGCTCTGTTTGGGAAAGGAGGAAGCGCCGGTAGCAAACTTTTGTCAACGGCTGAATCTGGAGGTCGTCCGCACTAGCGAGGCGATGAAGGCATTTGCGAACTAGGGGTAAATCTGTTTAATTTTTTTAATTTCATCGCGTAGATGAATAGGCTGAATCAGCATAGTGTGGTCTCCCCTAATCCACAGAAGATACGATAAGAAATGTTACGTTCTTCCGATTAATCTACAGCTAAGAAAGACCTTCAACTTCTCATCGTAATCGCAGTTCCTTCCAGTTCACCGCCCTGTAATTCCTCAGAATCAGATAAACGGACAATTCAAATGACGCAGCGTTTACAATAAAATGTTGCCAAAACAGCTGTGCGCATAAAATTCCGTTACAACGGGGAACGGAGTCGCTCGCGACGGCATTCTTGCGTCAGACGCTGCCCGTGCTCTTGCCGAGTTAAACTTTTGTACCTGTTCAGGATTACTTTAGAAAGATTCGTCTCCTTTACTTCGGCTGCCAGACGAGGTGTCGACGTCTGCGACGCTGCTCCCCCACGTCCGGACGCAAATGATTCGACCGACTGCTCCGTAGGACAGCCGCTGCACAAATTGGATTCTCTGACGACGGAAAAATGTGAAGGCCTTCTCTTATAGAAAACATTGTCTGTATTGCTATATTTTTTGTTGGTAACAGTACTCTAAATATTTTTACGTAAAACGCTAGGCAAAGTATTACGACTTTTGTTTCACGTGTGTCTGTCATGGTCGGCAAGCACTTGCATCTTAAGCAGTACCGACAACTCACCACCGTCAACCCAGCCGTGAAAACGCGTATGCAGGTGTAGACACCTACTTTAGGGAATTTAGTTGTGTTCGATGCGCATCGCGTTCCACGATAGACAACAGGGCCGTCACAACATTGGCACTCGCGTCCTGTTTATTACGACCAACTCTCAAACCCCACGTGCTCAGCCCATACTGTCGCCAGATCTTGCCCTTATACTCTCCTCACTAAGATGACACGTTTAGTGTTTTGAAAGATTCCTCCTGTTATCAAGTTTACGTGTTTAAAAAGCGTACTTTTTGTTCTGCTACAGCTTTAATAAACTTTTATAACAAATAAATAGCGTATAACTAGCCGGGCTACAAGTGCCAAACCCACAAATTTCCATAGCCTCGTTTTCTACCACAACAATCGTATCGCGCAACTTCTGCTGCCAAAGTGTTAACTTTGTAGTTGCACCTTCATCTGCGATGTAGTGCTGCAATATCTTACACATTCCGGCCACGTATCAGTATTAAAGTTGCCTTGATGACGACCCAGAAGAAATATAAAATTAATATCTGCTTTTACCAAAAGTGTTCTCCACTCTCTGCTGCGGTTAAATAGTCCATACTAGAAAACTGTACTAGCATTGGCGGGAATCGTAGATGTACGTAATCTTTGAAAACTGAGACCCGACTACGGGAAACAAGAGTTATTCTGTTCTATTAGAATTAGTAATTCGTGAGTGATACAATGAATTTTTGTAGTAAAGCGTTTCCCGTACTCAGAACATTTCTATACTACGACTCTTGTTTCGTTCAGATCGATGCTTCGGTGTAAACATCGAAACATCCAGCTGCTATTAAAGATTTTGAGCCAGAGCAGATACGGTTATGGACGCAGTATTTCGGTGCTTCCAGTTTACTCAGAATTGGTAACATTTGAAGCCACCTTCTCTTCTGGTCAGCAGAAACTATAGCACCTCTTTGTTCCGACAGATTATACTTCACCTTCCCTGCATGTAGAACCACCACGAAAGAAAAAGAGTCGCTTCGTATCAGTGTATTTAACGACATCATTCGTTTCCGTGTATGTCATTCACCTCTCGCAATGTGTACTTCTTTGTCTCAGAATTAAGGAAGCGTCTCTAGTCAGTAACGGTAGCAAACTTTTCTCAACGGCTAAATGTTTTCAACCCAGAGGTCTCCCTACTAGCGAGACGATGAAGTGATTTGCCAACTCGGGTTACATCTTCTGTTTTTTTAAATATACTTCCACTGCTTAGGGGAATAGACTGAAACAACATTCACAGCAAACACGACAAGAAATGTTACTTTTTTACGATGAAACTACACCTAGGAAAATCCTTCACCTCATCATCGTAATAGCAGTTCTTTCCAGTTTACCGCTCTGTAATACGTCAGTATTATATAAATGGACAATTGCAATGACGCTGTGCTTATAAATTGCCGCGGAAACAGCTTTGGACCGACAATTCCGTTACAGCTGGGAACGGAGTTGCTCGCGACGGCATTGTTGCGTCAGACGCTGCCCGTGTTCTTGGGAGTTAAGCTTTACTTAAGGGGCTCCGGAAAGGCTCAAAATCATGAAAAGTTCAATTTTTACTTTTTTGCGTTTTCTGAATCTGCAGACTATTACCTTTTAATAGATATATAATTTATTCAATTCCGAAGACTACAACTATTTTTAATTTTTTTTGGAAATGTGTTGTACATGGGCGTGACCCACTGTGGCGCTGCTAAACTGCTGTCAAATGGTGTTATTATTAACGTCCGTGTTCATCAGGTTTGCCTCATGCAATAATGGAGGTGATAAAACCTATTTTCAGAGGCTTAGCGGCACCTGAACTGTTGAAAAAGTGTATTCATGGAAAAACTCAAAACCCCAATGAAAGTGTAAATAGTGTTATATGGTCGAGAATCCCAAAGACTGTATTTGTTGGAATAGAAACACTTCACTTTGGTGTGTATGATGCTGTTGCGACTTTCAATGATGGCAACATTGTAAGGTGCAAGGTATTTAGAAATATGGGAATGAAGATAGGTTCTAACATGGTACGGGCGATGCTTGCTTTAGACAAGGAACGCCTTCGGGCTGCAGACAGGGCTGTAAAGAGTCTAGAAATACAAGCAAGAGTAAACAGGAGGAGGAACAAGAAGAAGGTGGAGGAGGAGTTTGCAGAGGATGAAGATAATCCATCCTATGGACCCGGAACGCACTAAAAAGTTAATCCAATCTTTGTCGCTCGATTCCCAAAACTTTTATTTTCTCATACTAATTACATGTTTTCTAAGGATCTTCCAAACATATTTGTTTCAAACTTTCAGTAAATGTTACACAGTACGTTCTGCATAATTTAACACAGCCTTTTTCCAAAAAACTGTATATTTTTGAATATATAAATAAAAAATTGCAAAAAAATGTTGTGAATTTTCATTACAATTGAAAAAAAATCATCTTTAATAACTGAACTAAAATTTTGTAAAATCCCTGTGTTAAGTTGTAGCCCATATTCCAATAAATAATCTGTAAAAAGTTCAACTTCCTACCTCAAATACTTTGTGAGGAAAGATGTAATTTATAAGCGTTATTTTAACATTGCAAGTATAGGGCGTTCCGGAGCCCCTTAACAGGTCTAGATTATTTTGAAAATGTCCATCGCCTTTTTTTCGGCACCGTATCACTATCCTCATGCTGCCAGAGGAGGTGTCGACATGTGCGACGCTGTTTCCCCACGTCGGGACGCAAATGATTCGACAAATTGCCCTGTACAACAGCACCTGTACAGCTTGAAATTATTTTTGCGAAATCTGATCTTTGCAGCCTCTCTGATAACAGAGAAATGTGAAGCCCCTTTTTTATGTAAAAGAATGTCTGTATTCCTCGATTTTTCGTTGATAACAGTACTCTAAAGATTTTTGCGTAAAACGCTTGGCTAAGTATTACACTTGGATGAAGCAAGTAGAATACTACGGAAAAAGTTATAAATATGGCTACAGAAGTCCGCCATCATAGGGCTGTAGTGACAGCTGAGTCGTCCGTGAAGTCTTAACGGCGGCCACAGCGGCTGAGGCGCGCCTACAGACGTGGCAGCAGCCCACACTGACGTGTGACGTCACACGGCACCCCTGTCTCCGTAGTCAAAGCGGGACGTGTTTCGCTGTATCTAATCATTTAATCGTCTTTATCGAGCACTTTTATATTCACTCACCTTTCAACTCCAGTATATTTTCTCGGCATCTATACACTCAATTTAAACGCGCTGTATAATACTTTTTTACGAGCAGTATGATCATAAACAATTTTACATTCAATTTTTGTCGGATACTTATTCACTAGCTGCCGCCTTTCCTCTTTCTACACACAGTAAGCGTCAAGTAAATTACGTGTACCTTTCAAACTTGGCCCGCTTTTACCGGGTACATCTTTAGCAGTATTAGGTGCGAAACATATCTTTACAATTTATATGCAAAATGCGATCTTCCACGTATGAGACAGATGTCAGTCCGTATATCTGATTAAGAGAAACGTTGGAGTCCCTTCCTACTCAATCTAGCGGATTAATGTCCGAAACTCCAAGCAGAGCATGATTTCGCGTCTGCTGCCAGTTGTAAGATGCATTCCAGTAACGTGTCCCAACCACTGATCAGCTACGCCGATTTTAGTCTGTCCACACGGTGCCATATCTCCACCCACAGATTTCTGGATAGTCCTCCTACGTAACAGAACTTGCCCGGCCTTTGCCTCCCGCTGCTGTTGATGGAGTACAGACTTCCCGTTCCAAGATCCGCCACAGTCGGCCGCTCGCAACACACTGACTCGCGACCGCTTTCTCTGAAGTCTGCCGCCGGTTGTTAGTTTAGCTCACTCTCCATTCGGGTAACGTTTCTCCCAGCGTCGCATCTGACGACTGCTGACTCCTGTCACTGCATGGCACCAGTGGTGCCTCTTTACTGAAGAACTGAATAAAAAATCAATGCATCGTATTATTTTATGTACTTGAAAAGTATACTTCATAGGGACTAGACTTGCACCTATCAGTGAAATCAAATGTTTCCTCTCGAAGAAGAAAAAAAAAAAAAAAAAAAAAAAAATATATATATATATATATATATCCTGGTAGTGTTCGAATATGACGGAACATAGAATGTATTTATTTCGATTCTATTACAAAAAAAGTACAAAACATGAACTTATTTCATGTCTTAATGTGCTACTACTTATTTGAAAGCGCTGACCAACGCTTTCCTGAGAACGAAGACAGTCTGAAATTTATTCTGCGCCCCCTGACTGCGTTATACGACATTGTCTGTCGCCGCAGTCTTGTCCGCTCACAGTATCTCATTTCATCTTCTTTCATACAGATGGGCTACAGCTTTACCTCGTGGCCCACAACAAGAGATTTCGATGTACAGATGTTCTGTTTCTATTTCTTGAAAGGGCGCGATTCCGATCGGAACCGGCGGTACCGAAAGACGCCTTCTTATGGCGCCCCGTGTTGCAGAAGTTAACTGCCAAAGAAATTACAGAAGACGCAGTGTTGTCGATGGCCGATAGATGGCAGTATTCGATTTGCGGTTTTACACTTTGATATAGGGAATAAGACGTTGAAACGGAATAAACAGCGCCAAAAAGAGTATGTCTGCGGATGCAGTTCTGCCACACAACGATCAAGGACCGTGTACATAACATGGACACGGAAATTCTGACATCTTTTTTATAGAAAATTATGAATGACGAACTGAGCAGAAATGTTAAGCTTAAAAATAAAGCATTTGTTTCTCTGTGTTTCCGCTTTGAAAAAGAAACAGTATGTTAATAATCGCTTTCATTGTGTCAAACAAAATATGAAACGTTCTTTAACAGTTCTACATACGGCTAGCAAATCTGCTTTTCAGAAACCGATCTGCCACTACCGCTTCCGGTTCGTCATGTGAACGACATCGTATCGATACCCGAAACCTGGTCACCGATGCCGGTTTTTCGTACTATATTTTGAAGGGAAGGAACACCACCACAGCATTCCATTATTTTATCGTTTTAGTTAGTTGGATGGGGGGAGGGGAGCAAACAGCGACGCAATCTGTGCCATCGGGTTAGGGAAGGGGGGAAGGAGAAGGAAGTCGGCCGAGCCCTTTCAAAGGAACCATCTCGGCATTTGCCTGTAGCGATTCAGGAAAATACGGAAAACCTAAATCAGGATGGCTGGACAAGGGTTTGAACAGCCGTCCTCGATCGTTCTCCCGTTTTAAGGACTTTCATTTTATCGAAGAATAGGTACGGAGCTCCTGAGGTTGTGGCCAGCACCCTTGTCACGTCATGTCTGGCGCGTGTAACGGTGCTGGGTGGCAAAACATCGCTCAGACACCACTGCTTGCGTCTGCCTTTCTTCACATGCGTCACTGAACGACTTCCAGACGAGATGTCCGCCTGCGTTCCGCCACGCCACTCGAACGCCGCCACGGGTTACACAAAGTCGGAAAACCAGCGTCGGACTCCCATTATGACACGGTACTGTCTCTGGATGCATTTAATCGCGCTTGCAAATCGTAGAAATATACAAGCTGAGTTTATCTTTTCCGTCTATTCTCTGTCTCCTGCGGCCCACAGGGCTTTGTCGCTGTCTCAGCGAGTGATTGTTACCGCTGGCGCTCCACAGTATCGGCAGTTTAGAACTTTCTCGCGAATAATGGCGGTTTTATGGAGAAAATGAAAACGGAAAAAATGAGAGTAAGTGCACCACCACAGTCAAACTTTACAATTTTCGGCGTTAGAAACGGGTAAACCTTTAAACGATAAATAACGTCTGTGGGGTACCCGTAACTGCACTTCGTCTATATAAGCCCACATTCAAAGATAGACCTTCCACACACAAACTCGCAAAAGTTATCGTTCTGTCGAATCGAAATTACGCGTCGTATTCTTCAGTGAAAAATGCCACTGACTTCCACTAATCACTTCTGGCGTCGTGCTTGCATAACAGTTCCACCTCCCTGCAGCAAACGATAGTGTGCTGTATTAAACACTGTCCGCATATTAAAGCATTTCAGTAAATGCGCAATAGTAGTGGACGAGATATAAAAGATTATCGTCTTCTTACTTGTTAATTGTCATGTCGGCAGTCACATACGTTAGGTGAGCTTCGAGCACCGGTTTGTTAACATGGAGTGATAATGTTTTATTGCAGTGAAACAGCGGTTAAAACTCGAATGCAGACGTGGAAAGCGAATCGCAAAAGTCGTCGTTCGTTCCAACAGAAACTACCCATCGTATTCTTCGCTTGAAAATGATACTAACTTATTTAAGCTACAGTAATTTCCATAATAGTTCTCTTTCAAATGCTAAATGTTTCGTAAACTCTTTATCGTGATTACTTCAGAGGTTTTCGTTTCTTCATCAATACGTAAACGAACAATTACAAAGACGTGAAAACAGACCTGTGCCGAAAATTCCGTTGCAAATGGGAGCGGAGTGCATAGCGGCGACATTGTCGTGACAGACGCCGTATTAAACGTGAATAACAAACCGAGGTTCGGACGAATCTCTCCGTCGCCTCTTTCTGGACCAGCCGACTGCAGCCGTGCTGGCAGAGAAGGTGTCGACGTCTGCGACGCTGCTTCCATCATGCCTGGAACGTCGTCAGGTCTTGGAGACCCTCTGCAGCTTCTCGACGCTAAGACAATGACCGCCGTGTCAGTAGAAGTTTCTGCTGCACATTCTCATCTCTGCGGCCTGTCTTTTCACGGAACAGACGTACCTCGGTTTCACCTGAATACATGTAAAGTGAAATAATATTCCCAAAACACTACGGCGAATATTTAAATCTATTGCTAACTCTTTTTTCGCATTAAACATATTCACGTTTCGTAGTACCCTCTCTGTTTTCACATGTGTTTGTGGCCGTCGGCAAGCAAATGCACCAATAATAGTGCAGGAAACTCGCCGCCCTCAAACCAGCATTGGAGACGATTTTGCTTGCCTAGAAAGCTGCCTATGAAGGTTTACGTGTATTCTACAATCGACACAGCCTAGTCTGTTACTGGCCACACTAAGAAAATACATTTAGCACTCGAAAAGTTCCGTCGTTTTAGGTAGTTAAGGAGTTTCAAGTGCATACTTTTTGTTTTGCTGTAGCTTTAGAACACTCTAAAATTATCTCAGGGGTGTTTATGTAACCGTATGCAACCCTGTCGCTTACATATAATTAATCTGGCCTAAACTTGTGTTTCATTAGCTGACTGCTTGAGATATTTTCCTTAATTTGGCATCTTCCATTGCGACGCGGTGCTGTGGCGCTTTACATATTGCAGCCACATATTAAAAGAGTGTTACAATCGTCGTGATGCTAATAGAAAGAGAATTAGTTGTCGTCTATTTGTTGTGAAAGACAATCAATAGTTACTGTATCGGTTCTGCCTATGAAGGTTGTAATGTATACCGACTATTGTGGAACAGGGAGAAACAGAGACAGACAGAACGCTAAAAACTATCTGCTTTTCGAGCACATATGTGATTCGTACATGTTAACTGGCATAAGACAAATGTCACTTATTACATACGAACATTTCAGCACATTGCCCAGCTGATCTGGAGGCGAGTAACTCACAGCGCAAAAATTCGCAACTGCGACTGGTTACCATCACAGCTGTCTCCGCTCTCCTGCTGACTGGTGAATTATTCTTACCTTTACGCCGAGAAAACTTCCTTGTCCACACTGACAGCTGAAATTCAAATCTCGTGTTACCGATTTCTTTAAAAGAAAACTAGTAACTTCGAATTCTCTTTTTATGCAGGTGTCTATTGCAGAACAACCGTGACAAATGCCGAAAAGGAATAAATAAGATTTACTATTTGTTAGATCCGCGTTTGTCGACCTTTCTTCCGACTCTTTGGCACACCAACTTACGTGACACCCCTGCATCTGACCATTTTTCTTAGATGCAGAAAAGCGAACACATTATGTCCGTACAATACATCTTTTTATTATTATGCGTGTAATAATGATGAGCGATTTCTTACAAATTCAGCTATTCCAAGAAATGGTTTGGCGATAAATTTTTTTTGTCGTCAAGATGTTTTATCTGCGGACCACGGGAACAAAAAGGACTCCGGCCGAACACGCTTCGAAGGCACAATGGTTCCGACCGGCCGCCGTGTCATCCGAGGCCCACAGGCACTGCTGGATGCAGGTAGGGATGGCCGTGTGGAGAGCACCCCGCTCTCCAGGCTGTCGCCAGTCCTGGTGACCTGTGTCGCCGCCTCTCACCCGAGTAGCTCCTCGACTGGCCTCACGAGGGCTGAGGGCGCCCCGCCTGCCGACAGCACTCTGCAGACCCGGACAGTGACCCAGCCGGGTGCCGGCCGAGCCCGACGGCGCTTGACTCAGGTGATCTGAGGGGAACCCGTGTCACCACTGCGGCGAGGCCGTTTGCTGGAAGATCAGAAGGCACTGAGGATCCTACGACACACCTGACGTGTACTTGTGTATATCGCGTCGCAGCGACTGAGTGTTGTCTAACCGCAGTCTGGACTAACAGGTTACTCTCACCACACTGGTGCCCGTTTTCCTTATGCACAGCGACGGCAGCGCCCCAAGCGGACAGTAACCTGCACTCCTGAAGACGATAAGGGATGAGAGCCGGTAGTAGCGGTGTGTGATGACTTACAACACAGTTTTCACAAGAGGCAGCGTGTGTAGTGCAGTAAAAATCGGCATCAACTAAAAAACTACGCCGTATTTGTCTCTCTTTAGTTTGCTAAAGACCTCGGGAGGTACAGAGTGGTACATTGAGCGGGGTTTACAGGGGCACGTATCGGTCGCGCACGTCGACTTACACATGTAAAGGTGCGCGTGTGGGCACCTAAAATAGCACGTCGTAGCAACTGGCGCACGAAGAGATGAAAATTGAAACCAGGTGTACCTAGTATCTTGGCTCGTTTTGACTTTATCCATTCACCTACCTTCGTGCAAAATTTGAACCCATTTATGCAAGTTAAAAGTACAGAAGCTGCACGTTTCAAAAAATTCCCGGATAAACGTGTTTTCTGCATGTTATTGCACACAAAATGCTATCGGTGCAACTACAAATGGTGCCATTAGCAGTGCATTAGTTTCATCCCAATTAAATTCTTTTGCAAAACGAATTAATCGCATTGCACAACTTGCCTGGGCGCCAGCTCGGGGTCGTCGTTCGAACCTCGCTTAATACATTACTCTGTAACGTAGCTGCAGGAAGACAGATGTCGAATGGCTACACAAATGGCCGCCGGTTCCAAGTAAACCAAAGGCAGTTAACCCTACGCAGCCAGCTCAGACAGGAACCGAGCACCAAAACCTCCCTCCCTCCCTCCCCCCACCCACACACACTATTACAGTGCTGCTGCGTTGTAACGATAAGTAGCCCGGGACGGGAAAGACAGTCTCGTAGCGAACGTCATTCAATGTTTACTGTCAGTCATAACAAAAAAGTTAAGCGAACTGTCGATTTGAGAACAGCTACCGCGATGGTACTAGTCCCATGTTACCCAGCATACGTATTGGCAAAAATGTTACTCCAATTTTATCCAGTTAATGAATTTTTCGCGCCTGTATTTTGGACGGTGCGTCTTTTTCAGTAAGCATAAATTAAACTTCCTGCCAGATTAAAACTGTGTACCGAGACTCGAACTCGGTCCGCCACACAGTTTCAGTCTGCCAGCAAGTTTCATATCAGCGCTGACTCCGCTGCAGAGTGGAAATCTCAGTCTGGGAGCCAAAATTAGACGCACCTGTGCAACTGTGTTTTGTTAGTTTGCTGAGGATGACAAACAGATTCGCAGTGTGTCTCAAACTAACCGGTGCTCTTTCACCCTGCACTCAACACAGAGCATTTTCTTAGAGCAGGGTTGCCCAATCTGTGGCCTCTGGAACATTGGGTGCTCCGCGAGGACAGAAAATGTGCTCCACGAAAAAATGCTTATAACATGGCGTTTTTTTCGTCAACATCTCGACGATATTAGTTTTTATTTCACTTTATTATGGTTCCTGTGTTAATAGTCACGAGTTAAGTTGAAGTAATCACTGAATAAAACAAATCCTTCTCAAAACAGTCAAAACGAACAAGGCGTTCCGTAAAAGTGCCAGCATTCTCGAAGTGTTCCGTCAGAGGAAACGTTTGGAAACCCCTCTTTTAGATGCGTACTCGATATTACGTTGCAACTTCTGTCGACGCAGTGTGCGCCTTTATGCTGTATTCGGAGTGGATACCACCGAGACAAAGTACCTCACGCTTCCGAACACTTGCTGACAGCTTACTGCCAGTGCTTCAGACAGCAAGTAAACCATTTTATACACATGACTGAGTGAGACACTCCTTTAAATAAAAATGACTTGGGCCGAGCATGTGCACAATGCTCTTAGGTGGAATATGCCTTCAACGACATTTTTTTTAAAATTATCTGATATATTATTACTCGTACGCTGTTGATATTACAACATTTATTAACACTGACAAAGGACGAAACCGATACCAAACTCTCACTCTCACAAACGTTAGACAGATAATCAATAAACATGAAAAATACCTCACAGTGAAAATTACAGAATATTTACTGAAAAATCTGAAGTTCCCTGATATGGATGTCTCATTCAACAGTGAATCTAACTACGAGTGACTGCAGTGTCACTAAATAAGGAATGTTGCCTTCATTCCCCCTCACACTCTTTTTCTGCTCTAATTTCATTCCAAATCACTAGTAAAATCATCCCCCCCGTCTCACAATATTCAGACACAGTTCATTTTAACTCAGACGCACCCACGGCCACCTCCACGGCTACTCTGCCACGAGTCCCCTGCTCGGCGCCTGCCTCGCTACCCCTCTGACGACACAACTGCCCGTGAAGAATAAGAGACTCAAGATTGTCGTTTGGCGTCTGAGACATACAGAGTACGTATAAAGTACTGAAATGCATACGACAAACTCACAGAAGGTCGGAAGAAGAGTTTTAAGGAAAATACTGGAATATAAAAGAGACGATAATGCTGAGTACAGGTTAAGACCAGAGTGCTGTACTTGAAAACTGAAAAACTAACTGATGTAATGTGGAAGAGAAGATTACAGTTTTTTGGAGGTATATTCGGAATGGATAACAACAGACTAAGCAAACGTATATTCACATTACTCTATAGCTACAAATCCTACCCCACATGGTTCATAGAGACTGAAAAGGACAAGGAAAACGCTGGAATTGCAATACACACAACAGAAAACAGAATACATTTCAGAAAGTCAGTACAAAAGGCAGAATTTCAGGAGGGAAAGAAAACAACTAGACGAGAGTGGACTCAACAAGAAAGGGAACAACACTCTAAAAGGGTGAAGGAAATTTGGAAACTAAGGAAATCTAATACAATGAAGAGTAGCCAAAGCTGATTCATCGTACCCTCCAAATAGGTTATTCGAAAGAAGAAGAAGAAGGAGAAGAAGAAACTTACAGTAGACCTATTTCACAATCTATTTCGCTATCCCACAGCCTCTCCAGCCAGAATTTTGCACGAGGATGTTTACACATGTCAAAGATGGTACTGAAAAATTCGTCTGCGTAATATTACACGAAAATAGTAGTAAGCTAGGAAGTGGTACAGTATACTATAAAGAAATATATAGCGATAACAGAATATGCAATATATACATGTTAAGTGCGTATATGCACTAAAAAGAAGTTTTTTAAGTAGCAGCGCTCTGTCGCTCATAAATTAATTTGCAAAAATCATCGTACATTTCGCGCTCAGCTGCACTCCAAATATAATGCTGATTACACTGGTGTTCAGGTGTATGTAGAATGCGCTACATTTCGTTTGAAGGCAGTGTGCACAAGTTAAAGAAAATTGTCCACTACATTAGTCTGAACTAGTTATAAAGTCATTAATTGTGGGAAAAAATGACACTGACGGCATTTTTCTTTGTCGTTATTTTGCACAAAATGTCGTGAGACTGGCTGTGATTACGTCGTCTTTTTGTCGTAGCAAATGTGTATCGAAGCAATGTCTTTTCGTGGTTTTCGTACACGAAGCTGCTGGCACGAGTGTACACAGTACGCTATGCAGATCATGCTGAAGTGTCTTCCAGCACTGACAACGCTGTAATACCTCACCAGGTGAGAGCGTCGTACCGTGACTGTGTGGGAGGCGGCTGAGGGCAGACTTAGTGGATGCTGTACCTGTCCACAATAAACCCAGTGACAACTCAGAGCCAGACCGCTCACAAAAGGTACCTCCACGTCACTTTGACAAAATGTCTGTGAAGCCATCTAAAATCACGATAATCGATGTGGCATGCCGTCGTAAAGAAAACGTCCATAATACGTCCAACTGTCTCACAGGGCAGAGAATATCTCTACTCGAGTTCATCAATGTGCTGTTTTCTCAAAGTACGTGTATCCTGTTACAACACAGTGAAAGAAAATAAATCTTTTACATTTATCTAAAACTACATATGGTGAATTCTCAGATTAAAAAACAAAGAATAACAAGCATTTCTTACGAATATTCAAATTACAATATACACTGCTGTGTCGGCAGTGACATGTCAGACAGAATAATCATAATCAAAATGGGTTTCACGCTGTGAGGGAAAAGAAACATTAAAATATAGTAACCATTACATGTACAATGCGTTGTGCGAATATCAATAGGCAAACATTGTCGTCTGTCTTCTTACTTTTCACACGAGCATGCGTCTGCCACTCGCGTTGTTATGCAAGCGTACAATACTGATTTCTGCAGCGTGTATGTTTTTACATACTCGAGTAGATGCCCATAAGGATACAGGTTAATGGGAAGGAAAGGAATGGAATGTGAACAATATTTTACTTCTGCTGAGAAAAAAAAGAAATTATTACATCTGTCTTTTGCCTCTGAGTCACAAAACATAAAGCAAACGAAAATGTGTTCACGAAACCTTAACCTATGCACATGCTGATTACTTACAACTGCCCCAAATGCAAAATTTAAGTGGTATCAGGAAGAGTACGTAATATCTACGAAAAAGTAAAGTCAAGGTGCAGAACAAAAACAATTAAGAATTTATCTCTTTCCGGTTAAGTCTGTCATCTAGAGGCGAAAAAGAATGACAAATGGTATTACCCTGTAAATGAGAAAAAAATACACTAGCGCAAGCAAAGTCAGAAATTCATCAAAACAAGTACATCGTAATAAGCGTCTTCAAACCTCCTCATTGCTGTTCACAAAAAATTGCATATTTTTTAAACAATGTGTTTATCTTCCTGTAAATTCATAGCCTTGTATTATCGTTTTGCAACACCTTTTCTCAAACCATTAGAAGTACTACTCGTCAGAGATACACACCAAAACATAATCAACAAGGAATGCAACAAGGGCAAAATCATCACGTAGTCCGTGACAATCCCTAACATCAATATGCCACTTCATATCATAAATAATAAACGTCTGCATAATAATCAGAAAAAGTTCGCTATTCTCACTTCCTATTATCTCATCGTATTCTCATTATAAAAATCTATAAATCATTGCTACACATACTTCATCTATAATTAAGCCGTAAGTCTTCACTTCACATACGACACCTACAATAAAATTCTAACAGTGAATGAAGAAATCCTGGTTATATCTCAGGGTTTGAGTATCTCAGTGCAAGGCGCTTAAATTGAATATCTCCTCCGATTACTGACAGTACGTGTTATACCTGTGAAAAAATATATACTCTACCTGTTTTATCAGTACTGTCTGGAATCTGTTATTGCATACTTCTGTATGTTAGCCTGTAAGAGAAAATGCTTTACGACGCGCAAAATTCGATTTATTGTTTCTCGTGTTGCTTTTATCTTCTGTGATGCCTTTGTCATTGACGAAAAAAATCATTGCTGTCTTCTTTTACGTAATCTCTGTTTGTAAAATGATGTAGTGTAAAGATCGGGGTGAGTTATGTTAGAGCAAGCGTGATGTGTGCTCTGTTGTATCTATTACATAAAAATCATGACAGTGAAAATTAACATACAAAGTGGCTTGTACTTATAGTACTGTATGAGAAAAAATTGTTATTTTCATGTACACATACATGTCAGTGAAAGAAAACCTGTAGAAAAAGCTTAACTACTACGCGCAAACGGTAGACGTCATAAGAAAATGAAATACGTGTTGTCAGAACATAAGTGTTATATATTGGTATGGTGTAGTCATCTCAAGGAAGAGTAGAAAGTCAAATAATTATGCAATGAAAGGTTTTATATTGGTGACGTGATGGAAACCTCTGGAAACTTTCGTTCTGAGTGTTTCAAGATGTACTACGTTCGGAAGTGGGATTCGTCGACTCCGAAATCGTCCGTTATGCAGGAATACAAATATTTGACACCTGTTCTTTGCTTTAGAAGACAAAGGGTGTGCTCGAACTAAAACTTTTTGTCCAACTTTGAATTTTCTATTGTGACTTGCCTTCTTTATTAGCATTTTCCTTTTCTCAGCTGCCTTTTTTGTATTAGTAATTGCAATGTCAATCAATTCACGATGACGTAAACATTCTGACTTGGGGAAAGAAACAAGTTCTTTTATTTTGTCTGGCAGATTTTTATTCTTCAAAACTGAATGTGGCGAGAGAAAAGTTGAATCATTATGAATTCTATTAACGCTGTGCTGAAATATCTGTCCCATTCAGTGTGTTGTTTGGTTCGTCTGTTGCTAATTCACAAGTGTCTACCTTGGCTTTGATTCTTCACCTGTATTGGCGAGAGCAAAATATGTGTCGGTGAAAAATTGTGTATACCATTGTGTATTGTTTGTGCGTGGAAAAAGCTCCAATCTGTTAATTTCCTGTTGCTCGATGTAAATGCTCTGCTGAAACTGTACTGTTAATCTCTTGAATTAAACAAAGTTGTCCCTGTGCTTCAGTGGTCTGCCAAATAATGTTGTACATGAAATGGTCCCAGTCCGCTGACCATTTTCGTAGCAAACAGATCGTGAAATGAAAATGTCTCACCTCGTAATGTAACTGCTTGGAAACGCAGTGCTTGCTGCTCTCCGCACGCCAGTTGCAAATTTCTGACTACAGCTGCTGAGAGCTGACTGCCGATGCTCCAGACGTCAAGTAAACTGTGTTGTACACACCACTGAGTGGGAGACTCCTTTAAACAAAAATGACTTGGACCGAGGATGTGGACAATGCTCTAAGGTGAAATATGCCTTTAACAAACTGTTATGTGATATATTATTAATTGTATGAAATTTATGTTATAACATTCATTAACATTGAAAAAGGACAACATTGATGTCAAATGCTTACTCTCACAATTGTTAGAAAAATAATTGACATAGATGAAAAAACCCTTACAGTGAAAATTAAGCAATCTTTAATGAAAAATGTCAATTCCCTTCACATGGCTGTATGATTCAACAATGAATCGAACTACGCGCGACTGCAGTGTCACAAAATAAAAAAAATGTTTCCTTCACCCCAGCAGCGATGACCAACACGAGCACACCTTCCAGCGACACAGCTGCTCTGAGCGAAGACTGCGAGCGAATAATAATAAACGAATCAGAAGTGTCTCTCAGCGTCTGAGACACACGTAGTACGTACAAAATCCAGAAGTGCAAATAACAGACTCCCAGCAGACCTGTTCAGTGACAGGTTTGTCCTCCTGCTCTTTCTCGGCAGGTTAAGCTGTGTGTTCTGGCTGCGTCCATTTACTCTGCCACCTGCTGGGCTTTAACTCCAAATAAAGATGAGCTACTGGAAAACTGGTGTTGACATATCGCCAAATAAGTACTTCCGTCTTTCATCTGGTAAGCGATTACATCTTATTAACGATTTTAATATTACATCCTGGAACCTCGAATGCTGTCCACAGATTCCTATATGAAATGTAGCAATGGGTTTGTTCGCCTTCTCTTTATCAGCAGGTTAATGAGCATCTTATGCGTGCCGCCACTTACTCTGCCATCGACTGCGTTTTATTTGCAAAGGAAAGACGCGCTGCTGCAAAGCTGGCTTTCAGATGTAGAGAAATGATTACGTCCTTCTTTACTCTGGTAAGTAATTACATCTGCCTACATTTTTAACATTACATTCTGCTATCTCGAATGCTGTCTACAGATTCCCTTATGAACTGCACTAATAGCATTGTTCTCCTGTTGTTTTTCAGCACATTTATGAAATTATTCTGGTTGCCACTATTTTTTCTGTCAACAACTGTGTTTTATTTGCAAAATGAAGATGCTCTGCCCGAAAGAACGCTTTTAAACACACACAAGTCAGTATCTCCGTCTTTAATTTGGTAAGTAATTACATCTGGTTAACATTTTTGCTATTACGTTCTATATATTAAAAGCACCACCTAGGTTCCGAGAGTTCCGGAAAGTGTACATTTCCGCCCTTTCTACTGCTCACGAAAACCAGATATATGCATCTTGTGCCACCATACAGCGAGACCTGCATAGGTGGTGGTCCAGATTGTCGCACTCCTAAACGGCGATTCGGCGTAGAACCCTCAGAGTGGTTGGTGGGTCACGTCGTCCATAAAGAACCTTTCCAGTCTATGCCAGGTATGTCCGATAGGGTTCGTGTCTGGAGAAGACGCTGGCCACTCCAGTCGAGTGATGTCGTTATGCTGAAGGAAGGCATTCACAAGATGTGCACGACGGGGGCGCGAATTGTCGTCCATGAAGACGAATGCCTCGCCGATATGCCGCCGATGTTGTTGCACTGTCGGTCGGAGGACGGCATTCACGTTTCGTACCTCCGTTACGGCGTCTTCCGTGACAACCAGTGGCGTACGTCGGCCCCACATAATGCCACCCCAAAACAGCACGGGACCTCCACCTTGCTGCACTCGCTGGACTGTGTGTCTAAGGCGTTCAGCCTGACCAGGTTGCCGCTAAACACCTCTCAGACGATTGTCCAGCTGAAGGCGTATGCGACACTCATCGGTGAAGAGAACGTGATGCCAATCCTGAGCGGTCCATTCGGCATGTTGTTGGGCCCATCTGTACCGCGCTGCACGGTGTCGTGGTTGCAAAGATGGACATCGCCACGGATGTCTGGAGTGATGTTGCGCATCATGCAGCCTATTGCGCACAGTTTGAGTCGCAACACGACGTCCTGTGGCTGTACGAAAAGTACTATTCAACATGGTGGCGTTGCTGCCAGGTTTTCCTCCGAGCCAAAATTCATAGACAGCGGTCATCCACTGAAGTAGTAGTAGCCCTCGGGCGGCCTGAGCGAGGCATGTCATCGACACTTCCTGTCTCTCTGTATCTCCTCCATGTGAGAACAACATCGCTTTGGTTCGCTCCGAGACGCCTGGACACTTCCCTTGCTGAGAGCCCTTCCTGGCACAAAGTAACAATGCGGACGCGATCGAACCGCGGTGTTGGCCGTCTGGGCGTGGTTGAACTACAGACAACACGAGCCGTGTACCTCCTTCCTGGTGGAATGACTCGAACTTTTAATATTTTTTGTGGGATCTGAAATTTAAAAACCTCTCTCACACCGGCCTGATTTAGCTTCACTGATCAGGATAGCAAAAAACATTCGTATATTAAGGGAATTTTCATTGACAAAGCAGGCTTATCACATTCACACAGTTCAATACTGTTCTATCCTGATTAAATTGAGCTTAACTTAAATTCCATAAGGCAGTGAAGCAATTTCGAAGTCTCGGTGCGACGAAAATTGTCAGTCCATCTCCTGAAAACATTTGTAATAATTATTAACTTTCGGTGACCACATGGGGTAGACTGGAGATCTGCTGGTAAGACCGTGTTAGCCCATTTATTGAAAGTAATAAACTGGATATCTTGAGCGTACAAAACGGCAGGTTCGTCCAGTGTAAATCAGACGTTCCCCACTGATCCCGTGCAACACAGCGTAGTAAGCAGACACTGTCAATAGTAATCAGTTAAATAACACCCGAACACGCTTACTTTAGTTTAGTTCATGTATTAAATTCCTTCGCGTACAGAATCTCATCAAGATGGCGACTAGCTCAACAATACACACATATACATCTTCGTTGTTTCAGGGCTGATGGGCAAGATCTGAATGCTCCTTTTCATAAGAGAAAACGTAGACAGCAGAGGAGCTATTCCATGGAGTAAATGCACGCTCCAAGGAATAATAGGACTTGAAACTACTTTGGATTGATAATCATCGTATATTAGAATCGGTAAGATAAGATATTTCGAGATATGTACTGAGTTATATAATTTATAAAATTTCTGAAAATTTCGCGGAGAGACCGTTGAAAGAGACATTTCAAACTGATCAGCTGTCGGACCCGCTCCATCTAATTGGCGCTGCTCATGCATCGTTGTTTACATGTTTGGGTCGGTTTAGTGACATCTCTGAACAGTCAAAGCGACCGTGTCTGTGATACAATATCCACAGTCGACGTCTGTCTTCAGGAGTTCTCGGAACCGGGGTGACGCAAAACTTTTTTTGATGTGTGTATTTGAAACAAAACGTTTACTTCAAATCTACTGACCAAATTTGCCTGCTTAGTCAGCTTCATACCTGTTATCTCCAATAGTGCGGAACGAAAGACTTCGTTTCAAATAAACTAACTGCCTCAACGGAAAAAAATTAATAGAAGCAAAGTTCTCCACAGATGTGACAGAAATAGCTTCATTAAGAGATTAATGGTTGATTGTTAATAACGTGGAAATAATATAAAATCAGAAAATTGAAACTACTGACTTATTTTAGTCTTTCATTATTATGAGAATGTATATTTTAGTCTTCCATTATTATTCACTTGATGGCTGCCAGACACAGAAATCCGTTTTGTTTTCATTTGATGTGGGAGCTGTAAAGGAAGAGAGACCGGCAATATCACGAAACATACACACACGGGTCACGTGGAGAATGACCCCCCCACTGTAACTCAGCTTGGTCTGCGCATGCGCGAATCTGGCAGCTTGGGCGCGCCAGAAAAATTTTTCTGGGCAGCATCTGGCTACTCGCTGCTGCTGCTGCTCATACGGCGAACAGCCGCGTCTCAAGTGGCCAGGAGCGGGAGAAGGCACTGCCCATACGCGGATTCAGCTCTGCGCATGCGCACGGACGCGCTGGCAACTGCTCACAGGAACCTCGGGCACGTGCGTCTCGCGACCCGCTGGTCGCGATGCTGATTGGCTGATAGTTAGATTCATGACGTCATATACAGTAGCCAATCAGAAGCATAGGTGACATCTGAGCGAATGCAACATCTTTGCTACACACATTCTCGTATTCACAGTTGATGTGAGCGAATATGCTTGCACCTTGTGAGACTGAGATTTCGTTGAAATGGCTGGTTCTGTTGCTTGTTATGTATGTGACAGAAAATATTCAGCTAGGAAGCATTTGAATGCTCATTTGAGAAATGTGCATAAAATTCAGCCAGGTGAAGAAGGTACGATAAAGTGCTCCAAAAGTGACTGTAGCTTTAAATGCAATTTTTTGGTTAAGTTGCGCCTACATGTGGAGCAGGAGCACATGGTTGAGATGGTAAAACAAATTAGTGAATTTCAAACTAAGGACGGTAAGTTAAGTGTACGCTGCCTACTTAACCCGTAACTGGTACACCTATAAATTGTAACAC
Organism: Schistocerca cancellata; assembly: GCF_023864275.1. NCBI lineage: Eukaryota > Metazoa > Arthropoda > Insecta > Orthoptera > Acrididae > Schistocerca > Schistocerca cancellata. The sequence continues at coordinate 30,844,432 of NC_064636.1, forward strand.
ATAAGGTACATCTGGGTCCTCGGGACCCACCCAAGTTTTGAGTATATTTTGGTAAAAAAAACACATTTAAATGAAATTTAAATATGAAACTTTTATTAATGTTTTGTTACTAATGTTTTAAAACCACATTCCTCATTTATGGTCATACCTTAAAGATGTTACAAAAAAGGACAATAAACTGCATAAAATACGAAATGTGAAAAATATACTTTTGGAAAGTCCTGCACATCAGTTACAAATAGTAAGATAGACAACTGAAACTTCACGTTTAAACACAAAATGTACTATGCTTCACAACAGTAAGCCAGAAGAAAAGTTCAAAATCAATATAAAAATTTCTGCAGGCACAACTTTTGGATAAATTTTAGTACATTTCTCAGCTAAATGACTATGTGATCTTTGAAAATAGCAGAAATTATGACAAAATATTAGGTTTCAATTATACAGCATCTTCACCAGTCCATTTCAGTTATTTCATTCATCCAGACTACCGAAACAGTTTGGACATAAAGCAGTGGAACATTCCAAACATAATGGTGTTCGACATCTGGCACACGCCCGGGATGCTTTCCTGTCTTTTTTAGATGGGCACACTGAGCATCTTTTCCTCTTCGATTTAGTAGCACCAGCTTCACTGTGAACCTGGGATGTTCCTGATGCCTTGGAGGGGGTCATGCCTAGAATATCACAAATGGAATTTCGGATATCTTTTCTCAAAAATGGAGAATCCAATCTTCTTTTCATACAATCACTTATGAGTTGTGTACCTAGTTCAATGAGGAATTCTCTGCGTGTCACATCATCAGTATCTTCTTTCCCATGGTACAAAACAAAAGCATTTACACCTGCTATATCTAGCATAGGTGTAGAAGACTGCCATAGGCCACCGCCTTGTTCTTCTAGAAGTGCTGTAATTATGCGTCTTTTCGTCAAGTGCGTCAACTCCACCTTTTGTTTTATTGTAGTCATGGATTATTTCAGGCATATTTTTCCACATACATTCTCCATGGTGCATTGTCGATATCAGGTTGACAACCTTGTTCTTTTTGGGGACGTGTGAAAGTATTGTTACAGAACCAGAGTATCCGTAGATTGAAGAAGACACATTTCTGCCCCTTTGCTGTTGAAAAGCTTGGTGGTAGCTCAGCCTGTTTCTTTCTCATGGTGCCAATATAAGTCAAATTACAGTTCGACAACTCATTGACCAACTCCACACTTGAGAACCAGTTGTCCCCTGTCACATTTCTGTTACTTCCCTTGATTGGTTCAACCACGCATGACAACAGCTGTTGGTAAGAGGACACGGCGCGGGATGGCTACAGCTGATTTTCCCGAATATATCTCTGCATTCAAACAGTAGTGCATTTTGGCATCAGCTAGAATAAATATTTTTATACCGTATTTCCGTGGCTTGGATGGAATGTACATCCTAAATGGACATCTACCACGGAATCCTACAAGCATTTCGTCAACAGTGACGTACTCTCCGACTGAATAGTTTTCTTGACAAGCTTCTATCAATGAATTGAAGAGCCAAGAGATGTGGTACAGTTTATCTGTGAGTTTCCTTGCGTCACGGGTTGCTGCATCATCAAAACGAAGGCAACGTAATAAAAACAGCAAACGTTTCAAGGGCATAGTTGCCCTAAAAATTGGTCTACCAGTGCCGTTTGTAGCATATAAACCATTCAGATCTTCGTTGTTTGACTTGAAGGCTCCCCACAAATAACAAAGACCTATGACAGCTTTTATTTCAGTACTGTCTGTTAGATTTGAAAAAGAATTCTTTTTTGACTCAGGTGGCAATGACATAATCTTTTCATTGGTTCTGAGTACTACCTCTGCAATCATTTCTTTGCTGAAAAGTAGTTCCCAAAATGCTAGAGGGGTCTTTTCTGTTACCTGTCTAGCTGCATTACGTATGCCAGGAAAGTGAATTGGAGCAATGATGTTGGTTTGAGAGGTTCTTCCACGTATGCTGGGTGTTGTTGACCACTTGAATCTGTTTCTTCCATAGATATAATTAGTTCCAGATTGTTCGTTGTTACTGTCTCCATCATCACTTTCATCACTTCCAGTTTCATGTTCACTAATTTCATAGTCACTGTCGCTTCCACTTATGTCTTCAATATCACTGTCCAATGGTTCGTTCAGATTATCTGTAGTATCTTCCTCGCTCATTTTTCTGAAGCACTACACCGTAAATCCAAGATACCGGAAATAATGCCACGAAAAGAAAACTTTCACTAACGGTACACCTGGGTCCACGGGACCCGATCACCTTTATAGAAACAAAACTAACAAAGAAACGCCTGCAACAATGTTGTGGGCTGGTAGCCAGTTGATTGTTAGGAGAGTACAGGGAGAGGGAAGTCAGTGCTACCACACACATCACGGAGCTGGAAAAAAGAAATTTCGCTCGGGTCCCTGGGACCCAGGTGTACCAGTTACGGGTTAAATAAATATCGTCCATTATTATTACATACGTGCCTGACCTGTCGCCATTAGATCTTGTTTTTGTTGTTCAATAGAACATGTGCTTATTTGAAAGCCTGAAAAGACGCATTTCACGTTAACTGTAAACTTACTATCTGCTACATTAAGTACAGGTTAAATTGTTGCAAATTTAAATGATTAAAATCACACCAGTAACTCGTGAGGGTATCTAACAGTGCAGGTTTTTTTTACTCCTGCTGTGTACTTTGTACTTGTTGAATATGAATACAATTGTCTTTCAACGATGCTTTTGTTTTACACTTTATGAAGTGGAAGTCTGAGGAGGAGAGAAAAACAAAAAGTAGTTTTGTCTCTAGTTATGGCACTAAGCGTTTAAAGGATGGCACTGCAAAAACCACCTTTGTATGCCAGAGAAGTGGCACATTTTCTTCGAAGTCAGGTGGCAAAAGGTTGTGCAAGTCCCAGGGCACTTGCAGGATGGGAAACCATTGCGTTGCTGCCATAGAGCTATATTTAAGTATTTGGGTGTGGTGATAAATCTGCGAAAATTATGTTGATAATGTGTATCCAAAAATATGTACGATTCTTATCAGTCCTGTAATGTAAAACTCTGTTTTTCTTGCTCATCATGTAAGATGATCTAAGGAGATAGAAACGTAAACGTTATTCTTGTTGGTTTATCAAACATCGTATTTGTTTGTGTTACATGTGCCTGGGGGTTCACCTATTAATAACGCAGTAATCTCGCATACACAATCTGTGTTCGGAAATTATATGACAAACTGTCACGTAAAACAATAATACCGTTCTCTGTCAATACAACCAACGTAATACGGCCTGGTATATCAAAATGTGAAGTTGTGTGAGATCTTTAATGTTAAAGTTACTCAATTACAGATATTGGAGTTATGTTTCGTACAAATACACTATAAGACATTGTAATATATTCGATCTCTTTTATTAAGGGATACAGTCAGACTGGAATTATACTGTTACTGGAAACCTTGTTACTTCCTTTCGGAAAACCACTTGGCAAGTGTTTTGTTTAAGATCACTGAAGGTGCCAGTACGAGAATATGAATCTAACACCAGCACTGCATTAATTTAATCATTTGTAGAATGTGCAACTACAATTTATCTATCAGTAATCACTCAACAATACAAATGAAAGACCGAATTAAAAATGGCACTGTTTGGAGAGATCTTTAATTCGGTGGATCATTACTTTCGTAATACGCAAAATCGCAGGCTTCAATACGAAGAACACCGAATACGTCAACAATTACGGAAGTCGGAAACCTTGAAATTAAGATGGCGGCCGTTATTTACTTGCGTCTCGACTAGAGTCTTGCGACCCGCTGGTCGCAATGCTGCGCTTCTGATTCGCTACTGTATATGACGTCATGAATTTAAGTGTCAGCCAATCTGCAGCGGGTCGCGAGACGCAGGAACCTCGGGCTTCCTACGCAGTCGCCGCCGCGCGTGCGCAGCGACGCCTGTTTCCTGGCGCTCCCTGGCAGCTGGCTCAGACGGACGTAAGCAGCCGTAGCGAGACGGAAGGCCCCAAAGAATTGTCGCCAGAAATAGAAAATACTTTTTTCGTTGCAGATGTGACACAGGCTGAACTTAATTTAATTGTTATCAGCGTATGACGCGGAATGTACAAAGTAGCTGTTTAGCGGAAGAGTGGAACTGTTTTGTGGCAACATTTCGATGGTTAATTCTGGTTGTGAATGGCGGTAGCTTTTTAGTTTCATTCCGTTCAGCTGAACACAAATCTAGAAAGAAGAGGGATTTGCTTCCTGAAAGCGGAAGGAAAGTGTGACGCATTACTGTAACAACACTCATGTTGCCATTTTTCCAGATGCCGATGAGTCTGTCACTACTTTGTGTGTGGGTGACGTTGACCTTTGCACAAGTCCTGCACTTTCCAGCCGATTGACACAGGTAACAATGGACATTGAGCCACCCAGAGTGATAATGTGTATTACCCTGTATAGAAACGTGGGTGCAGATGCTGGCTCCAAATCCGCCTCTTCACGCCTCTCAATGAAAGCGTCCTTTTATCGCAAATTCAGAGACTGATTTCATTCTTCACGGTAGACTCACTGTGAACAGCGGTCCTATTCTTTACATATCAGACAAAACGTACCAACACCGAAATTTGAATTATATACTTTTAAGACCTTCTTCTCGGTACCTTCTTTATTATCTTTCTAGACGTGAATTTCTGCGGTGTTTTGGGAGCGGATAGTCCAGCTTGGTGAAGCTACAAATTCTTTCGCTCCTTATATCGTTAGCAATACCAGAAACCATGTCATGCAAGATGGTGTTTCTGTCACTGATTGACTTTTCTATTGCTTCGTAGGAATAGGTCCAAAGTGTGTATATTAAACGTCGCGACTATTGACGAGCGGATTTCACGTTATTCTGCATCTCCCTATTCATCGGATTGCTTTCCACCAGGGCTACCAGTATGTAAGCATTCCTTACCACACACTTCTCAGCATGTTCTTTCATCCCATACACCAACGCTTTCCGTACTTGCGGCATGGAAATTGTAACTCTTAAATTTATTTCGGAAACATTTGGTGTTCATCTACGGCACTGTCATTGGCCGTTTCTTTACGAGAGTAACTGCCTACGATTTCTTCACTTCGGAGAACCAGCAGTCTGTTTTATCGAGCATTTCAGTCCCAACGAACCACATGCTGCACTATTTAAACGCTCATCTGAATGGTTAACAACAATTTTGTTCTTCACACAGTCCTTACAGGTGTTTGCCTTTGATGCGTGTTTCGTTTTGATGCATTCAGTTGGCTCCAATCCTAAATCTCCGTAGCAAGCTGCGAAACATTCACGGCACTCCCTGTGACCTGTCTGGCGAGACTGAATGCGAAGAATTTTTTTAACACAAATTACGCTCATGAGGTGATGGTAGAGATTTATTCCCTGCTGGGCGTTGTGTAGCTGTGGCTGTGGATGAATGACGAAACGTGTAAGCAGTGGGCGTGGCGCGAATTGTGTACGACGTGAGATGGACTTAACGGCAGTACTTTGAGTTCTGGAGGACACGGTGTGTGTTTTGCCGTAACCTCTCACACCACGCTACAGGCAGCAACTGGGTACAGGAGTGCG
>NC_064636.1:35495526-35568026 GCF_023864275.1 Schistocerca cancellata
GAGGGGGGAGAGTTGGGGAGAGGGGGGAGAGTTGGGGAGAGGGGGGAGAGGGGGGAGAGTTGGGGAGAGGGGGGAGAGTTGGGGAGAGGGGGGAGAGTTGGGGAGAGGGGGGAGAGTTGGGGAGAGGGGGGAGAGTTGGGGAGAGGGGGGAGAGTTGGGGAGAGGGGGGAGAGTTGGGGAGAGGGGGGAGAGTTGGGGAGAGGGGGGAGAGTTGGGGAGAGGGGGAGAGTTGGGGAGAGGGGGAGAGTTGGGGAGAGGGGGGAGTTGGGGAGAGTTGGGGAGAGGGGGAGAGTTGGGGAGAGGGGGAGAGTTGGGGAGAGGGGGAGAGTTGGGGAGAGGGGGGGAGTTGGGGAGAGGGGGGAGAGTTGGGGAGAGGGGGGAGTGGGGGAGAGTGGAGAGGGCGGAGTGGGGGGAGAGGGGGGAGGGGGAGAGGGGGAGGGAGGGATTGGATTTTAATAAAGATCTGAGATTATGTGCGAAGTTTGTTAGAAGCCACTAAATCACACTGCAACACATTACTATCATGCACTTTACATCTTGAGACAGGATTCTCTTGTACATGCAGTAAACTGAGATAATTTGTTTGTAATGCGACAGAATACTCTTATTATTCACCCCGACTCCGAGTCCTCTAAGTAATCTTTAATCATTGCAATATAAGCTATTAATGAATAATGTTTCAACTGCCTTTTTGATGTCAAATACATAGTAATGTTTCCCTGGTATCCAACACAGATTTGTAGATGCACTCACTTGATGCAGTAATTATTGTTTGTTATTTTTATTACTGATATTGTTATCATCATCATCATCCGAGTATGGACTCTGTTCGGTTTAGCCATATGTTTCTGGCATTCCATATGGTTCTCACTCACTCTTCGTGGGCTAATCCCTCGAGTACACTTGGTTCAAGATCTTTTGTTTTTAACTTCATGCTCTTCCTGTCCTAACAGTCAGTTTATCTTTGGACAATGTTTTACTATTTACTATACAAACTGCTTGTATCTGGATTACTTAGGTCCTTTTAGCTTACTGCACCCACGGTACCTCAGTGAGCTGCTATGATAGAAATAAAATTAGCTGCCCAATCACCAAAGTTAAACAGTGTAGGGGCCACCGAGTGCTCGGCTAGGTGACCTGACTGACTATGCTGGGTGCTTCATTGGCCGGCGAATTCAAGTCACTGAAATGGTGTCCAATTGAAAGATTCAAACTAGGCAAGGTGGCCATATGGCATCATCATCATCATCATCATCATCATCATCATCATCATCATCCAATATATATGGGTCAATCTTTTGTGTAAGCCTCTCTGTTTTGAGTTCCTGAACACTGTCACAAACTTTTAGTTTTTGTTTTCTAATGTCTGCTGTCAGGTCCGACAATTCCTTCATCGCTTTATGGGATTTCAGTCTTATCTGTCCTTCGTGTATCTTGAGCAGACAATTTTTTTCCAAGATATTATTCTTCCTTCAGGATGTTTTCCAGATCACCTTTGCTGTTGAGGGTTTTAAGTTTTGCTTCCATACAGAGCTTCAGCTTTTGTTCACTGTGTTGTAATGTAACACCCGTATGTGTTAACATACACTTGCTGTAATGAAAAACTCTGTGCCTTCTTTTTGAGGACCATCGATTCTAAGATTTTAACAGAAGACAGGGTGATTCGAGGAAACAGGGTATTGAAAAAAAGACTTAACTATCGTTAAGAAAAATAAATTTGTCATCTAATATTAAAAAACACTCAATTTAACAATATACAAAAGCAAATTTATTTCTCAAACATGGTATCTTGCAGGCAAGCTAAATTTTTGTGTAAACATACCTGCAATTTCTTCGATAAATTGTGCACAGTTTGAAGTAACATTTCAACAGTAATTTCAGCGATTGCTTCTCGGATCTTAGCTTTCGACCAGTAAACCCCTGAATTATTTAAAGAATTGAACTCCCATATAACACAGCTTCAGGCTTTTGATTACTTTACGAATGAGTTGAAATGTTAAATATTTAACATTAAGGATGCAAGTGAGAAAAAGTCAAGAAAATATTTGAAATAACATTTAAAGTTTCTGGGAAGTCGTCAAGTGTTTCATTATGAAGCACTGGATGAGTATAGTCAGAGAAGTTGTGCTCCATTTTCACACACTGATACGTTCATGGCATCACATCTTTTGAACTGCATGTTGTACAAATATATAACTTTTCAGGGACATTTCAGTGGTATATGTGGGTGCTGCTGTATGCAAACTGTGTTGCAAATAGTTTGAAGTAAAGAAATAATACATTAGAATGTCACGTCTGATACTGAAGTTTTACTACATAAACAGCAAAGCTGTAGTTTGCAAAAAAATGTTTTTTACAGCTACAGGTTGCCTATTTAATGGTTTCCAAGGGCAACAAAAATTGATTTTAGTGTCTCCTATAATTATTGATCACATCAATAAAATTAAAATGCTTTCATAATCTATGCATTAGGCGGTATGATCCGACGTTAAAGGTTAAAACTCGGTAAGACAAATATTACGCTGCTTACCTGGAGGCAATGTAACTAGTGATGCATGTGTGTGCTACTGACTATTACAACTCTAATATCATTGTGAGATAATCCTTGGATGAAATAAACTAATAATAAGACAAAAAGACCACTGACTTATTTTGGTAAATTAAAAATAAATAATAGACACCAAAATAAGGCATTAAGAGGAAATTTGTTGAGAAAAAGATGACCGTAAGATACAACCTAGTTGTCTGCGACCGTAGCCGAGTGGACAGTGCGTTGGCTTGTCATGCCGGAGGGCCTAGGTTTGATTCCGCTGGGTTGGAGATTTTCTCTGCTCACGGACTGGGTGTTTGTGTCGTCATTGTTGTCATCATCATCATCATCATCATCATCATCATAATCATCATAATCATCATCAACATCGTAATTTCATCCTCATCGATGCACAGGTTGCTGAAGCGGCGTCACCTCAAAAGACTTGCACCAGGCAATGAGGTCTACCCGCCGGGAGGCTCCCATCACACGACATTCATTTTCGCAACATAGTTAACCAATTCTTCCATTGCTTCTTGGTAGAACAAGACAATACTAAATGAAAAGCAGTATACTATTATATTCTACAGGATTAATTTACTCAGGTTAACCAATTTTTGGCTTACAAAGCCATCTTCAGTCCAACTGGTTTAAGTTGTCAAAGAACTCAATCTTTTTACCTTGGAAAATGATTTTACTCATCTACACTGAGGCATAAACATACAGTAAATGCCATGTTCCAACACTGTGGTGGTAATGCAAATTAAAAGGTAAAGTTGAATAATAAAATACATATCTAAAGAGAAAAGCAGGAAAGAGAGAACTCAAAGAATAGTATCTACATGACATTTTACATTACATAACTGTTTTTTTGCATTTAGTGTTTTTTCCGTTTTCTCCATTTATATTTATTTTTCATTCAACTTTACCTTTTAAACTGCATTACCACCGCACTGTCAAAGATGACATTTGATATGTGTGTGTGTGTGTGTGTGTGTGAGCGCGCGCACACGCGAGTGTGTGAGCGCGCGCACACGCGAGTGTGTGTGCGTGCGTGCACTCGCTCCTCAGTCTAGATGAGTACCATCTTTTGCAATGTCGTTTACAAACATTGTAACTTCTCTGATGACAACAGTTAACGACTAGTGACAGCATTTTAAGCTGAAAACTGGTTAACCTGAATAAATTAATCTTGTAGAATAGCAATATAGTGTTCTTCATTTCCTAAAAACAAAAGCGAACAGCTGAAAGAATACTGGAAGAAAACAAGAGAACAATAAATAAGGAACTGAAACTGAAATTTGAATCTAATTTTGAGATGGCCCGATGAAGAAAATACTACTACTACTACTACTACTACTACTACTACTAATAATAATAATAATAATAATAATAATAATAATAATAATAATACTGACATAGTGCAGTACAAAGACTACATGACTAATCTGCATGAGATTTGTGGCAACCCAGTGCACATTAAGTTAAATAAGCTCGAGTAATATGAGTATATGAAAGCCAGTCTCTCAGGAACTTGTGACAGGTGTTTTCAGTGGGTGAGACATCCAGACAACGTGTCAGCCACACTAGCAATCTAACATCGTCTGCATCAAAGTGGATCTCAGGATAGCACATAAAACATGCAGTCTCGAATTGTGTTGTTAAAAGGTAACGTCACACATACCTCAAAGATAGGGTACAGATAAAAGCCTTAGCACTTTAGAAATTTTAACGTGGGCTATCCGAGCCACAAGTTACTGTGTCGTGTAACTAATTCTATGACACACACGCATGGCGCGTGCTGCTGCTGCATAAACGTGCAATTTGTCAATGTTCATTCTCCCCTGAGACTCCACACAAATCTAGAGTTATACTCCGCAAGCCACATTACGCTTTGTAACGGAAGATATTCTGTCACTGCCACTTCTCCCTTTCCTGTTCCATTTGCGGACAGTTTGCTGGAAGAACGATAAGTGGTAGGCCTCCGTCTGATCTCTAAACACACTCAGTCTTTCCTCTGCGATCTTTTCGCGGGACATACAGATGACGAAGCAATATATTGTTTGACTCTTCTAGAAACATATGCCTTTGTAATTTTGACAATAAACAACACCAACGCCTCTCTTATAGTGTCTGCCGCTGGAGTTGGCTGAGCATCTGCATGACACTTTTAGTGGTTTATAAACAAACCTATAATGAAATACACTGCTCTTTTTTTAATCTTCTCCATTCCCCCTATTGTCACACTTTGTAAGGATCCCAGACTGACTAGCAATTGTGTGATCATGAAGTAATGAGTCTTTCTGGCTATTTACGCACAACAGAAGTAATTTGTTTACATTGTGGAGGGGAGGTGGAGGGGGGGGGGGTGCAATTCACTACAATTCTCAAGCCTCACATCTTCTCTCAAGGACTTCTAGACTGCAGTAAAATAAAGGGGGGAGATTCCTCTGTTACTGTCACTATCATAGTATCCTGTTTTCTTCCTTTTAACACCCTGTATACTGTGAAAAGAAATTATCCAAGAACATTCCCTTAGGGTACGTGTAAGGTTACTTTTCCATTGAACACAGCTCTCGACTCACAATGACATGCTGTTTCCATTCTAATAAAGTATACAGATCCAGGACTCATCAGAACAGACCTAGCCCGAGTCCTGTGTGGCTACTTCCTACAGGACTGATATGGGTGTCAGTGCCGTTTGGAATCTCCCCGCCAAATTAAATGTTATGTCGACCAGGAGTCTAACCAGAAACGTCAACCAGTTCCTCACGGGAAACAACATTGACACGCCTGAGCAGTTTCGTTTCCACTCTGACAGCTCCATCATTCAGCAATCGTTTCACTTGGTAGAACGTATCTGTATAGCCAGGATGAAGAAAAAATATACAGGAGCAATACTCCCGAATATAGAAAAAGTGTTCTACCAGACGCACAACGGACTCATTCACAAACTAGATCAAATAGAATGCCCAGATCATATAATCTGATCATCGATTCCTTTCTTAAGAGGCGATGGGTGGGGGTATGACGAGGTTTGGTCTTAGGTCCCCGTCCTATACATAATTTACACCAAAGACACCACTTAGCAGAGAGACCGAGCACTCTATGCCGATGACACAGCTATCTAGAGGAAACTGTAACGAAATGTAGGAAAACTGGCAAGGATCGACGTTCCGTGCAGGGACTGGCAGTTGACCCTCAAACCAATGTAACATACTGTGCACTGTATGTTTACATGGCTGCAGAACGATCATTCTGAGGAGTTAGTTCCGTGAAACTAGCTTCACTTCATAAAAAGATGACGACAACATGACAGGTTATGGCAGTGGTGAGCTACTGGGCAGTGGCAGGGTCCCACGGCTGACTCAAACGCAGCACTTTCTTTTCTTCACCCTCAGTACAGAACCACTGTTTCTTATTTATACAGGCACCAATTGAAAAACATTCATGTGAGTCTCCCATAATGTTATTAACATGTGTCATTTATACCGCCCGTAATCTTTAGAGCTTCTTACCGTTGCTTTTTCAAAATTAGCACTTTCTGCACCGTACGGCCTCCTGCACGAGGGTCCAGCTGTTGTCGTGTATCGGTGCAAATTTGGAAAAATTGATGGCACTGCATCTGGTTTTAGTTTTGGAACACTTCTTACAAATGTTTTTACTTCTCCATCAACTACGAACTCCTGTGTTCTCTCTATGCAGTCTTCACTAAAATGCTTTATGCATATTATAGGGTTCTTTAACTCTGAGAAGTCAGTCGGAATTTTTCTCAGCCACTTTTTCTTTAGTTCTTCATCACTGGGTAAAGTAAATGTGCTGACAGATTCATTTTGTGATTTGTAATTACTTTTACAGCCAGCCACACTACAGCACCTTGGCATTTTGGTATCTGAAAAAAGGACATTCAAAATGGCAATAATTATGTAAATATACACAATTTTGCAAATTATCTGTACATATTTTGTTAATTTATGCACTAACTTACGACATAACCTCGAAGCAAAATCTGATACTCCCTCGAAAATATTCACTGATGGCTAACAAATTATAAGAAATATCTGATGCCCAAGTTTTACAGCACGAAAAGTGAAAATGCACTAAATGATAAACATTTTTCCTTTTGTCATCTGTGGAGGATGGCGGTGAGAAAAAGTTTGGTGAATGTTTGAAATTGTGGGTAAAATTTGTCGGAAGTCGGTAAGTGATCTCATTCTATTTTATTTGATGCCTCGAGTATAATCAACACGCCACCACATACCGTCAATTCTTCCTCTTCACTTGCAATAGCGTCGCTCTCAATGCAGATACACAATATTAAATGTTTGCTGCCAGATCAGCATAGCAGACAATACAAATACACTGGTGTTCAAAATTAAAGCAAAAAAGGAAATTTTGCAAGGTTGCATTTATTTTGTCGCAAAACAGTATAAACACATGAGAGCAATGTAGAAACAAAGTAAAAATTACAAAAGGTAAACAACTCCAATGTGCATAACAAGAGACGAAAATGTTCTTCGTTTTTCCCAACTTGACAGATTTGTGCACACATTGCGAAAACTGGTTAATGTGCTCAGTATGGGGTGTGACCACCTCTGGCAGCAATAGAGGCACGACAGTGATGGAGCTCGCTGTGAACAATGTCTCCAATGTCACAATGAGGCAATAATGCCGCCATTTTGCGGAGATTTCAACCTCCTCCCTCTTATTCTCTGAACCGTGAGCACTATAATGCCGCCTTCACTACGAGGGAGCTGGATTGTGCTCTTATTTCATCCCGATCCTCTGTTGCAGGGCCAGACATGTTCACACTCAGATGTTGCAGCACCTTTCTGTTGCGGGCAAGCACTTTCTGCACAATATGTACAACTGCATCTGCCCATACGGCACGCAGTTCGAATATAATGAATTTCCTAGAGACAGAGAAGTTGCTGTCCATGTATCAGCACGGCTTTAAAAAGCATCGCTCCTGCGAAACGCAACTCGCCCTTCTTCACATGATATCTTGCGAACCGTGGATGAAGGGTATCAGATGGATGACATATTCCTTGATTTCCGGAAAGCATTTGACTTGGTTCCCAAGTATGTGAGTGGCTCAAAGACTTCTTAAGTAATAGAACCCAGTACGTTGTCCTCGACGGTGAGTGTTCATCAGAGGTGAGGGTATCATCTGGAGTGCCCCAGGGAAGTGTGGTAGGTCCGCTGTTGTTTTCTATCTACATAAATGATCTTTTGGATAGGGCGGATAGCAATGTGCAACTGTTGGCTGATGATGCTGTGGTGTACGGGAAGGTGTCGTCGTTGAATGACTGTAGGAGGGTACAAGATGAATTTGACAGGAGTTGTGATTGGTGTAAAGAATGGCAGCTAACTCTAAGTATGGATAAATGTAAATTAATGCAGATGAATAGGAAAAAAAAATCCCGTAATGTTTGAATTCTCCATTAGTAGTGTAGTGCTTGACACAGTCATGTCCATTAAATATTTGGGCGTAACATTGCAGAGTGATATGAAGTGGGACAAGCATGTAATGGCAGTTGTGGGGAAGGCGGATAGTCGTCTTCGGTTCATTGGTAGAATTGTGGGAAGATGTGATTCATCTGTAAAGGAGACCGCTTATAAAACACTAATACGACCTATTCTCGAGTACTGCTCGAGCGTTTGGGATCCCTATCAGGTCGGATTGAGGGAGCACGTAGAAGCAATTCAGAGGCGGGCTGCTAGATTTGTTACTGGTAGGTTTGATCATCATGCGAGTGTTACGGAAATACTTCAGGATCTCGGGTGGGAGTCTCTGGAGGAAAGGAGGCGTTCTTTTCGTGAATCGCTACTGAGGAAATTTACAGAACCAGCATTTGAGGCTGACTGCAGTACAATTTTACTGCCACCAACTTATATTTAGCGAAAAGACCACAAAGATAAGATAAGAGATTAGGGCTTGTACAGGAGGCATATAGGCAGTCATTTTTCCCTTGTTTTGTTTGGGAGTGGAACAGGGAGAGAAGATGCTAGTTGTTGTACGAGGTACCCTCCGCCACGCGCCGTATGGTGGATTGCGCAGTATGTATGTAGATGTAGATGTTTCCTGGACACTGGCATGAAGCCACAGTTGTACCGATACCGAAGCCCAATAAGGACAGAAACCTTCTTTCTAGCTACTGCCTCATTTCTCTCACCAGCTGCGTTTTCAAGATGACGGAACATACTATTATTGTCTGGCTGGTACGGTGGCTCGAGTCTCGCAATTTACTGACGAATGCATAGTGTGGATTCGAGCGCGGCATTCTGCAGTTTGACACAAACATTCAATCGGGAATTTAAAATCTTCCAGCAAAAGAAAACAACTTGTCAGAGGCTACATATCGCTTCACGTCTTCAAACCCTTACAACACTTCAGGAGCTCCGACAGGCTCTGGTGCAAGAATGGGGGGCTATAAACCACCAGCTGCTCGACCACCTGATCCAGAGTATGCCAACCCGTTATGCGGCCTGTGTACGTGTGCACGGTGATCATATCCCATATTGATGTCGGGCTACATGCGCAGGAAACGGTGGCCTTTTGTAGCACATGTTTTGGGATGGTTTTCTCAACTTATCACCAATACCATGGACTTACAGATCTGTGCTGTGTGTGTTCCCTACGTGCCTATGCTATTAGCACCAGTTTTGTGTAGTGTCACGTTGTGTGGGACAACATTTTGCAATTATCCTTAATCTATGAGCACGAGTGTATTTTACTGCAGGCCTTAGTGATGGTTAAGATAGGTTCCAATCCAGCAAACTGAATCGTCTTTCCTGTCCTGGCCAGCCTACCAGCTTGTTCACTGCCGGGTTTCCCGAGTGACCGGGGACACCACAGCAGGTTTACCCTGTTGTTTTCCCATAGCCTCACAAGGTTACGTGGCATTCTGCAACAATCTTTGATCCTGTTGCAGACGGTGGTGAAGAATTCAGAGTTGCTCGGCTGTCCGAACAAATGCAGATACCACAATTTTTGTAGAAAAGATGTAGATTTTCCTCCACACAAGTCGGCAGCAAATATTTCCACCTGGACTCCTGTGGCCAGCTTCTCTAGAGAAACTGCTCTCTCTAGTCTAGGCTGTACCCGTTTATCCCAGCCCCGGCACCCGAGTCTGCTTTCCATCTATCAATAAATCAGATATTTTCCGTACAGTACCGTGGTTCATTATCCTACTACACACTACTTTTGACTGTTACTTAGAAAGATTCACTGAAGCAGCTGGAAGTTACTGTACAGTCATCCAACATTTCCTCAACCATACCCTATTTCTCACTACCACTATTTTATGAGAGATTCTGGATATCCTAAAGGTTTTCAGTTTTTAGCCTGTGTGCCAGTGCTGCTACCTCCACTGTAAAAAAGGCGTAACAGGGGCATGTCCGAACCGCACGGTGTCCATCCCAGAAGTGGGTGTGCTGTGAATTCCACCTGTTACAGATGAGGAGGCCGGGCTCTGCATCTTCCCAAAATCCTCAGCAGGCACCTTTTGTTCTACTGTATTCCACCATACTATAACCCCGTGAATTAACATAGGACACATTACAGATTTCAATATGCAGTACATGCTCCTGGTCTTTAGAAACCTGTTTTTACCACTTTCCAAAGAATTTAAACATTAAATGAAAAACAGAAGACGATACTGAAGGATTTTACATGGTCCAGCAACATTAATCCTCAAGCAGGTGCACCTATGTATAAAGTGTGTCAACTGCATATAAATTTTCTTGTCCCCTTCCTTTCTTGTTTTACATTTGTGAGCCCAAAGTTGTTCCGTCAGAATTCCAAGTCAGCAGTGGTAACATAAAATAAACAGTGAGATAGGTGAGAAAAAAAAAATAACCTAGATTACAAGCTAGCAGCACAATCCCATAATGGTGCAGTTGTCTACAAGATAATTTGCAAACTAGTAAGTGGTTGGCTGGGATCTGATGCAACTGCACTGTTTAATGCTTCAAGTGGATCAGTGAGTGGTAGAACTTGCACATGCCAACAGAGTGATATAGTAAAAGTTTATTTTGTTTGTTTGTTGTTGTAATTGTGATCTTCATCCAACCATCGGTTTGATGCAGCTCTCCTACATGTTACTCTATCCTGTGCAAGCCTCCATCTCTGAATAACTACTGCAACCTACATACTTTTGAATCTGTTTACCGCATTTATCTCTGTCTCCCTCTATGATTTTTAACCTCCACACTTCCTTCCAGTACTAAACTGGTAATCCCTTGATGCCTCAGAACATGTCCTACCAACTGGTCCCTTCTTCTTGTCATGTTGTGCCACAAACTCTTCTTCTCCCCAATCCTATTCAATACCTCCTCATTAGTTATGTGATCTACCCATCTAATCTTCAGCATTCCTCTTGTCCAAACTATTTGTCATCCATGTTTCACTTCCAAACATGGCTACACTCCATACAAATACTTTCAGAAACGACTTCCTGACACTTAAATCTATACTCGATGTTAACAAATTTCTCTTCTTCAGAAACGCTTTCCTTGCCATTGACAGTCTACATTTTATATCTTCTCTACTTCGACAATCGTCAGTTATTTTGCTCCGCAAATAGCACAACTCCTTTACTACTTTAAGAGTCTCATTTCCTAATCTAATTCCCTCAGCATCACCCGACTTAATTCGACTACATTCCATTATCCTTGTTTTACTTTTGTTGATTCTCATCTTATATCCTACTTTCAAGACACTGTCCATTCCGTTCAACTGCTCTTCCAAGTCCTTTGCCGTCTCTGACAGAATTACAATGTCATCGGCAAACCTCAAAGTTTTTATTTCTTCTCCATGGATTTTAATACCTACTCCGAATCTTTCTTTTGTTTCCTTTACTGCTTGCTCAATATACAGATTGAATAACATCGGGGAGAGGCTACAACCCTGTCTCACTCCCTTCCCAACCACTGCTTCCCTTTCACACCTCTCAACTCTTATAACTGCCATCTGGTCTCTATACAAATTGTAAATAGCCTTTCACTCCCTGTATTTTACCCCTGCCACCTTTAGAATTCAAAAGAGAGTATTCCAGTCAACATTGTCAAAAGCTTTCTCTACAAATGCTAGAAACATAGGTTTGCCTTTCCTTAATCTATTGTCTAAGGTAAGTCGTAAAGTCAGTATTGCCTCACGTGTTCCAACATTTCTACGGAATCCAAACTGATCGTCCCCGAGGTCGGTTTCTACAGTTTTTCCATTCGTCTGTAAATAATTCGCATTAGTATTTTGCAGCTGTGGCTTATTAAACTAATAGTTCGATAATTTTCACATCTGTCAACACCTGCTTTCTTTGGGATTGGAATTATTATATTCTTCTTGAAGTCTGAGGGTATTTCGCCTGTCTCTTACATCTTGCTCACCAGATGGTAGAGTTTTGTCAGGACTGGCTCTCCCAAGGCCGTCAGTAGTTATAATGGAATGTAGTCTACTCCCGGGGCCTTGTTTCGACTTGCATCTTTCAGTGCTCTGTCAAACTCTTCATGCAGCATTGTATCTCCCATTTCATCTTCATCTACATCCTCTTCCATTTCCATAATATTGTCCTCAAGTTCATCGCCCTTGTATAGACCCTCTATATACTCCTTCCACCTTTCTGCTTTCCCTTCTTTGCTTAGAACTGGGTTTCCATCTGAGCTCTTGATATTCGTAGAAGTGACTCTTTTCTCCAAAGGTCTCTTTAATTTTCCTGTAGGCAGTATCTATCTTACCCCTAGTGAGATAAGCCTCTACGTCCTTACATTTGTCCTCTAGCCATCCCTGCTTAGCCATTTTGCACTTCCTGTCGATCTCATTTTTGAGACGTTTGTATTTCTTTTTGCCTGCTTCATTTACTGCATTTTTATATTTTCTCCTTTCATCAATTAAATTCAATATTTCTTCTGTTAGCCAAGGATTTCTACTAGCCCTCATCTTTTTACCTACTTGATCCTCTGCTGCCTTCACTACTTCATCCCTCAGGTTAGACACTGGACTCGTATTCAGGAGGACGACAGTTCAATCCCGGGTGCGGCCATCTGGATTTAGGTATTCCGTGATTTCCCTAAATCACTCCAGGCAAATGCCAGGATGGTTCCTCTGAAAGGGTATGGCCAACTTCCTTCCCCATCCTTCCCTAATCCGCTGAGACTGATGACCACGCTGTCTGGTCTCCTTCCCCAAAAACCAACCAACCATCCCTCAGAGCTACCCATTCGTCTTCTACTGTATTTCTTTCCCCCATTCCTGTCAATTGTTCCCTTATGCTGTCCCTGAAACTCTGTTTAACCTCTGGTTTAGTCAGTTTATCCAGGTCCCATCTCCTTAAATTCCCACCTTTTTGCAATTTCTTCAGTTTTAATCTACAGTTCATAACCAATAGATTGTGGTCAGAGTCCACATCTGCCCCAGAAAATGTCCTACAATTTAAAACCTGGTTCCTGAATCTCTGTTTTACCATTATATGATGTATATGTATGGATGTAGATGTAGATATTTTATCATTGATAAATTAAACTAAGACTAAAGTGTGATTTGGCAATAAATTTTTACCTCTGTAACATAAAGGTAGCTATTCTTTACACGTGTACGAAGAACACCATGCACCCACATTCGTTATAAAAATATGGCGCACCTGCTATAGGATTAATGTGACCACTGCCCATATTCAATAAAATAAAAAAAATGGTGTGTGACGAGGGCCTCCCGTCGGGTAGACCATTCGCCTGGTGCAAGTCTTTCGATTTGACACCACTTCGGCGACTTGCGAGTCGATGGGGATGAAATGATGATGATTAGGACAACGCAACACCCAGTCCCTGAGCGGAGAAAATCTCCGACCCAGCCAGGAATCAAACCCAGGCCCTTAGGATTGACAGTCCGTCGCGCTGACCACTTGGCTACCGGGGGCGGACCCCATACTCAATGTCAGCGTGCAACAATACTCACAGATGGCAGATGACAGCGCTAGCAGTGGAGGGTATATGAAGTGTGTCGGGGGATGTGGAAAACAGTGCAGTAGTTGTCATAATGTGGAAACGGAACAGTTAATCTGACATTGAAGAGAGAATGACCATTTGCTTTCAGGCCAAGATTGGAAGCATTTTTGAAATAGCTAACTTTGCAATCTGGTTCCGTGCCACCATGGTTAAAGTGTATTGTGCATGGCAAAATGGCACTTCCCAAAACCGGCATTTGATAAATGTGGTGCACCACAGACCACACGAGTGAATAACGGCTGCGGGGATATGTACAAGTGAAACGATGTGCAACCATTGAGCAACTAACCACCCAGGTGAACAAAGGGGCTACAGACAGTATTTCCTCACTGATTGTTCAGCGAACATTACTGCACTTGAGTTTGTAACAACAACAACTGTACATATAATAATTTTTTCTTCTGATTTTCGATAAATTAGTGTAAGCAATGTTTTGATTTTATTTCTTTTTCTTTTCGTGTCATCTTGTTAAAGAAACAGTAAGCAACTTTCGATGCAAATATTAATATTTGATGCGAATATTAATATTTATGTCAAATTTCAAGCAATGCTATAACAGAATTGAAGTGTAACCCATGTTGAATCTATTGTAACATGTTTAAAATTGTAATTGTGCGCCTGGTCCATGCGTAGGCAATGTATTAGGATATGTGGAATGTAAAACCTTTGGTGAATACCCTGTCTGTAGGGGAGCGGTAAAAGGTGGATGGCAGGCGAGCGCGGGAAAATGCACACGGGCGCGGCACAGCACACGGGCTCAGCAGTAGTAGTCGGAGTTGGGCATCGGTCTGAGAAACACGCTCTGGATCGAGGAGGCTCTCCTGGAAAACGTGATTTCATTGAGCCTCGGATGTGCCGTTTTCGACGACTATACAGCATGGCTATATTCCATAGGCGTTAAATGGAAAAGTATTGCGACGCTAAGAAGAAGCAAAGTGCCGATACATCAAGAGCCATAGCTGTGATTGTACGTGTGCTTTGCGCCTCGCCATCTCGCCGCCCGCCAACCGCCGCATCGACACGAACAGGTTGAATCTTTTAGTACTGTATTCGTGTGGACCAGTGTTACTTTTGTTCCTGACTGTTCAATAACAATTTAACTTTTACCAGAATTGTCCTATCATTTAATTATCCTCATCACTAACCTAGACAGGGTCCTTTCCAATGTGCAATCTGAGTGTCCCGAAATGAAGATTTAAAGTTTATGTTAATAAGAATTGCCTGCAGACCTATCTATGTTAGAATGATGTTTAAATAACTTTGTTGTTAATGGAAATAATAAATGAACAATATAGGTCTGACAAAGTTGGAAGATAATTTTGAAAGTGGTTTAGTAATGAAGTTTAATTAATCTGAGACAAAAATAATGGTAGTTAAATGAGCAAGTAATAAGACAAAAAGAGTAGTAACTCATATATTGGAAGTCCTGAGTGCTTAATGATTGCAATAAACAAAAAATTTCAGTACAGTGATCATAACAGTTTCAGGGCCACCCCCCCCCCTTTTTCTTTTCTATTCATTTAAATTCTGAAGTGTACTGAACTGATTTGTCCAGCAAAGTTAAAGCCAATATAAAACCAAAATTTATCAGTGTTTTACCTTTTTCGAAATTGACATTGTATGTGTGTTTCGAAAGTGCTATTTCTAGGGTAACCTATGCCCGATTTTAATCGGGTCAATAGACAGTACGAAGTTTGTAGTAAACATTATAGTGTATTGTTGTGTATTTTTGGCTTGTCCATATTAGTACAGAAAGTGAAATTATTAGTTCAGTAGATTTTCTGGTTCTAAAATTTACCATATTATGCAGTGTTATTACGTGTTGTTTGGTACGA
Source organism: Schistocerca cancellata (assembly GCF_023864275.1). Lineage (NCBI taxonomy): Eukaryota > Metazoa > Arthropoda > Insecta > Orthoptera > Acrididae > Schistocerca > Schistocerca cancellata. Next base: position 35,510,893 of record NC_064636.1, read on the forward strand.
ATGTACTTCAACTTGTACTGGGATGAAGCTCAGTTAATGCCTAATTAGGCTGGCGACCGTATTATTAACAATTTGGTAGCATCTGCTGTGTTGTTTCTTGTCCGTCGTAACGTGTAGCTGTACTTCAGACTTGCTTGACATATCGTTGTTACTGAGTGCGTGAAAGTCTGATTTTGCCTCCGTTCAGGTACACGCGGTCAACATATATACCAAAATCCTTTCTTATAAGGTGAAGCCCGTCAACTTACCATAGTATAAGTTTTAATGACATATTGCGTATGACACTTGAGTGTTACAAGTTGACTTCTGTTAATTGGTGATGAAGGCTGGAAATTGCACACCAATACCGCAATTGGATGTCCAATGAGAGGTGACAGGTGCCTCTTCAGATGAATCGCATTTTATGCTCCACTGGACACGGCATTGGGGTGTACGGCCCTCAGTAATCAGAAGGGTCCAGGCCAGAGGAAGGAGTGTTCTCTGAGTACGTTTTCAAGGCATTCCTTGGGTGATCTCGTCATTGTGGAAAGGACAATAGACCAACACAAGTACATTTCTATCACTGGGAACAATGTGTATCTGTACATGCAGTTTGTTTTTTCTCTGGCACAATGGCATCTACCAGCAGGACAATCCAACATGTCACACAGCTTACTGCACTGCAAATGTGTGGTTCAAAGAGCACCAGGTGAGTTTATCATATTCACCTGCTCACCCAACACTCACAATTTAAATACGGGGGAGCACCTCGATCGGGCCGTTTGAGCCGCGGAACCTCAACCAAGAAAGCTGTCACAGCTGGCCACAACACTGGGGTCAGCAGAACTCGCACCCCCCTCAGTACATTGCAGAACCTCACAGACCCTTCCTACAAGTAAGTGCTGCAGGAGGTGGTTATTCAGGTTTCCAATAGGCCGTCACAATAACGCGACCGGACCATTTGTGTCTGTGATTAGACAATGAATATCCATCCGGTTTGTCTAGATAACTGACAGTTACTCTGACTAGTCCATAAGTATATAGTAATAGAGACAATGTAAAAATAGTTCTGTATTCAAACTTTGGAGGACCAAATCTTACCTCAAGATCTTAAATGCATACTGAATGAGTATGCTACTCTGTCACATTGTTTATGTAATTTTGATCAGGTTAATTCAATGTCAGGTGAACTGCAGTAACTGATATAGTAGTAGTAAGTGGGTAGTTCAAGCCGAGTACTCTACGAGCACTGGACACGACTGGAAATGGACTTACTGTACAGCACCTATTATCGCAACATAGGTCAACCGAACAACTCAAATTGACCGAACTGCTACTTGGTCATGTATAAATATTTTTCAACTTGTATATGTCCAAATCAGTTCAGAATTACAAATATTCTTCGTTTATTTGGGTAATAAGATGATTATGGCATCATTTGTCTAAGAGGAGCAATATGTGGCGTAATATCACTTTGAGAAAGGGAGATTTTATCCCTTTTTTGCCTAACTGACGAATAGTGTTTGTGACATTTGGAAGTGTTTTTATTTGTTAAGAGGTGAGTTTGGAAATGACTTGTTTCGAAGTTTATTCATATTTGAGGATGTACACAGGTCTGAATGGAAGCAGTAAGTTTGCAAGGTGGGACAACACTAGCACATTTTCCCCACTTTGCAATACCTGCTGGTTAGGTGGTTTATTCTGTGCTGCCACATCTCGGCTCAGATTCGCACTATGCGCCACAGAACATCGAGTATCGTGACAATGTGGTGAAATCACAGAAGATTGTCTATTATTAGCTTTCAGATTTTGTACCGTCTGTAAGGAGTGAACATCTTACAGAGTAAGTATCAAGATCGATTAATGTTCACATAGTTTATAAGAAGTGATTCCATGTTGTAAAGGAAAGAGAAATATATTGGTACCTATGAAGAAGTGCTTTCTATTCTTTAGCAGACAGTTGAAGTTCAAGAAAACTTTACAGATTCCAACATGGGAAAAGTTGCAGAGGTGAAGAAGCTCATAGCAGAGAGGAAAAATTTAACACCATTATCCTGGATGTTGAGTAAAGAAGTAACAGTTCAGGATATATTTATGATAATCATAATCCAAACAAACACACACACACGAAATATAGGAGTAGAGATCATTACAAGACCAGCCCAAGGGATGATATGTACTTCAAGGTAAGACAGCAATTGCAGAGAAGTATCTGTGCAGATGGCCCTGCCAATCACTGGCCTACACTGGAGTAGCATATTGTCCAAAAAATAAATGGAGGCAAACATAAATGACTGTCATGAGTTTGTAAAAACAAATTAACATTTCATTGCACATTCTCTATCCTTCTGTAGTCTTAACTACTTGTTACATGAAGAAAACTATAATGGTTTTGAAGAATAAATGGAATATATACACAAGAAGTATATGTACAGTTATTGATGGGAAGTACAAATTGTTTTATGCCACTGCCTTCCGACATACACTGCACAATAAGGAGAACAGCTCTTCGATTGCTGCATCTACAATTACAGTCTACGTGGAAAACTGAGGTGAGCAGAATAGTAAACCGTCTCCACCAACTGAGATACGCAAACTGTACACTTCGAAATCTGCCAGGACCACTACACAACACTGGCTTAGCCATACACATTCACATCCCGGTAACTCTTGTTGCAAATGTGCATTTTTTCTGCTGTCTTTGCCAAGATCCTTACACTTCAAACCAAGCTACATGAACCAAAATGACAGTAAACTTAAGTTCTACCAGGTGTACAAGTACGAAATGCAGATTTTTTTGGTCTAAAATACATATTAAATTCAGAAGACTGATAAATAGTGCTTTATTCAAAGTGTGCTCTGTCGTTTGTTATACATTTTTCCCATCTTTTGGGCAATTTGTGAATAACGCATCAGCAAAAATTTTCCCATTTTGCTGCAAACCAGTCATCGAGCCATTTTTCCAAATCTTGATACGAACCGAAGCTCTGCTCAGCAAGTGCGTGGCCCGACAATGCAAAAAAGTCTTATTCAGAAGGTGCCAAGTCTGGTGAGTAAGACATAACCCGCATGGCGTAGAATTTTCCAGTCTGATGCTTCCGACGTGTCCCAAACCCTTTTTGCCATATGTGAAGGAGCACTGTCACAAAGAAAAATGACTGTTGCCTCTTCAGATTCTGTGGCCTTTTTTCAAGCAGTGAACGGTTCAGATCAGTCACTTGTTGTTGGTAATGTTTAGTATTAATTGTTCCCCAGGCTTTAACAGCTCATAATAGACCACACCCCTCTGGTGCTACAACACACGAAGCATCGTCTTTCTGGCAAAGCGATTCGGTTCCTGTGGTCGATGTGGACGGTGTGGTCCTTTCACAATTTTTTGCGCTTGGGATTCTCATCGTAAATCCACTTTTCAACCCCTGAAGTATACAATGCCAAAATGGCTTCCTTTTGTACCGAGCGATCAAAATCACTCAAGTTTTTGTGCTTTTCTATTTGCCTGTCATTCAGTCCATCTCTCGTACAAAATGGCGGAGTGTCAAATCTTTAACTGTATTGGTGCAACATCCGTTGTCTGAAATTCGCATTTAATATTTGTATTCTATGACGGATTGCTGTACTATTTTGAAACTCTTCGCCTTTGTAGAAAGGTTGCACTTTATCAAGATCCTACTGAAGACCTGAAATCTGGATCCTGATTTAATTAGGACGGATCCCATGTGTTTTTCCACGTTATATCCCCACCAATTATTACAATCAGTTATTTGTATGACTTTACTCTTACTGATGTTCTTTGCTGGATTGATAATTTTTATTTGCATCTCTATATATAAAATGAGACCAAAACGTTATGCAGCAGTGGTGGTGGTGGTTGTTGGGATGTTTAAGGGGGACTAAACAGCTAAGGTCATCAGTCCCCCATTCCAAATACAGGCGAGACAGAAATGCACGAAGCAGGTAAAACCCCAAGGGGAAGGAGACTCCCCCCCAGGCCCTAAAAGAACACAAATGCGGTAACGAACACGACAGACACGAAGAGTACAGATGAACACCAGACAAAAAGAAACAGAAGAAAAGAAGACGGCCGGAGACTGGTTGACTGACCAAGACAACAAAAAAGGGAAAGAGTCAACCAACTGACTACACACTAAAATCTGCAACCAAATAGGAGAGACTCGAGGACAAGAGACACACAAAGGGAAAGGAGCAGGACCTCCCTAAATGGAACCATAAAAAGGACTACCACGGATAAAATTTAAAACGTCATCAGCCACGGAGGCATTCGCTTAAAACCAAAGGCAAAGTGCCCGGGAGATTAAAAGACTGCCGGAGGGTGCGCAGTCGGGGACACTCCAACAAAATGTGGGCGACCGTCAGCCGGGACCCACACCAACACAGGGGGGGATCCTCCTGACACAAAAGATGGCCGCGCGTCAGGTAGGTATGGCCGATGCGGAGCCGACACAATATAACACAGTCTCTGCGAGAAGCCCGCAGGGAGGAGCGCCACACATCGGTCGTCTCCTTGACAGCCCGCAGCTTATTTGGGGATGTCATGCCACGCCACTCAGCAGTCCACATCCCAAGCACCTTACGGCGCAACACCAGCTGCTGATCGCGAGCTGTGAGGCCGATTTCCAAAGCTGGGGCGTCGATCGCCCCTTTGGCCAGCCTGTCGACACGTTCGTTCCCCGGGATGCCAACGTGACCTGGCATCCAAATAAAGACCACCGAACGACCAGAGCGGGTAATGGCGGAAACAGACTCCCGAATAGAGGACACCAGAGGAGAAGAGGGATAGCAGCGGTCGATGGCCTGGAGGCTGCTCAGGGAGTCACTGCAGATGACGATGGACGTACCTGAGCAGGAACGCATATGCTCAAGAGCGCGCAATATGGCCACCAGCTCTGCAGTAAAAATACTGCAGCCAGCCGGCAAGGAGTGCTGTTCAACATGGGCAGCGTGAGCAAAAGCGTAGGCAGTGCGACCATCAACCAGGGAACCATCAGTGTAGACAGTCTCACAGCCCAAAAATGAGGTGAGGAGCGCAAGAAAACGGCGACGGAGGGCCACAGGTGGAACCGAGTCCTCGGGTCCCTGTGCCAAGCCCAGACGGACGGACAGGGCAAACACCAGGGAGGCATAGGTGCACGGACCCGGAAGGGAGGCAGAAGAGGGAAAGACCCCAGTTCGGACAGCAGGGACTGGACGCGGACAGCTATAGAAAGCCCAGACCTAGGTCGCCGTTCGGGCATGGAGGACCATGGCAGGGAAAAGCAGGCGACGATTGGGATGGCCGGACGAGCAATGCACGTGGACAGTATAGTCGGCGAGCAGTCGATGGCGGCGAATCCGCAGCGGGGGAACCCCGGCCTCCACCAGTAGACTACCCACGGGGCTCGTACGGAAAGCGCCAGTTGCAAGCCGAACCCCACAGTGGTGTATGGGGTCTAACAACTTCAACACTGAGGGTGATGCAGACCCATAGGCCAGGCTCCCATAATCAAGCCGGGACTGCACAAGGGCTCTGTACAATCGCAGCAGCATGCAGCGATCTGCACCCCAAGACGTGTGGCTAAGGCAGCGGAGGGCGTTGAGGTGCCGCCAGCATTTTTGGTTCAGCTGAGTAAGATGAGGAACCCACGTGAGCCGGGCATCAAACACGAGTCCTAAGAAGCGGCAAGTCTCCACCACTTCAAGCAGGTGGCCGTCGAGGTAAAGTTCAGGATGAGGGTGGACCGTCCGACGCCTGCAGAAGTGCATAACTCGAGTCTTGGCTGCAGAGAACTGAAAACCGTGAGTCAGAGCCCACGATGCTGCCTTGCGAACGGCTACTTGCAGCCTGCGTTCGGCGACTCCCGTAGTCGTGGAGATAAAGGAGATGCAGAAGTCGTCGGCATACAAAGAAGGAGACACCGACGACCCCACGGCTGCAGCCAGACCATTAATGGCCACTAGAAATAAGGAGACACTCAACACCGAGCCCTGCGGGACCCCATTTTCCTGTATATAAGATGAACTAGAGGCGGCACCCACTTGCACCCGGAAAGAGCGGCGCAATAAAAACGTTTGAAGAAAAGCCGAGAGCTGACCACGAAGACACCAGTCATGTAACGTAGCAAGGATGTGATGCCTCCATGTGGTGTCATACGCCTTCCGCAGATCAAAAAATACAGCAACGAGATGCTGACGTCGGGCAAAGGCCGTACGGATAGCGGATTCCAGCCGCACCAAACTGTCCGCTGCAGACCGGCCCCGACGGAAGCCACCCTGGGATGGAGCAAGGAGACCGCGCGACTCAAGGACCCCACACAAACGCCGCCCCACCAGACGTTCGAGCAATTTGCACAAAACGTTGGTGAGGGTAATGGGACGATAGCTGTCCACTGCCAGCGGATCCGCACCGGGCTTCAAGATGGGGACAATAAGACCCTCTCGCCATTGCGACGGGAACACGCCCTCGCTCCAAATGCGGTTAAAGATGGTGAGGATGTGTCTCTGGCAGTCCCTGGAAAGATGCTTCAGCATCTGCACGTGGATGCAGTCTGGTCCTGGTGCTGTATCAGGGCAATCGGCGAGGGCAGCGAGGAATTCCCTCTCGATGAAAGGAGCATTGTATTTTTCAGAATGACGCGTGTGGAACGATAACGGCGTCTGCTCGGCTCGCTCCTTTAGAGAGCGAAAGGCAGGGGGATAAGTTGCAGTCGCAGAGCTCTGAGCAAAGTGCGCAGCAAGGTGTTCAGCAATGGCGGCAGCGTCCATGCAGACAGCGCCGTCCAGGGAGACCCCAGGGACACCCATAGGGGTCTGGTATCCATAAATACGCCGGATCCGGGACCACACGAGCGAGGGGGAGACACGGGAGCCCAGGGATGAGACGTACCTCTCCCAGCACTCCTGCTTACGCCGTGCAATAAGACAACGGGCCAAGGCACGGAGCCTCTTAAAGGCGATGAGGGACTCTAGAGACGGGTGCCGCTTATGACACTGGAGAGCCCGCCTACGGTCGCGAATAGCCTCAGCAATCTCCGGCGACCACCAGGGTACAGCCTTCCTCCGAGGGAGTCCAGAAGAGCGGGGGATGGCAGCCTCGGCCGCCGAAATAATTGACGTGGTTAAGACAAGGACCGCCTCGTCAATGTCACCCTGTGGGGGAGACTCAATGGTTGCAGCGGAAGTAAAAGCCGGCCAGTCAGCCCTGTGGAGAGCCCAGCGGGGCAGGTGCCCAGAAGAATGACACTGGGGCAGTGACAAATAGATGGGAAAATTGTCACTACCACACAGGTCAGGATGCACCCTCCAGTGGAGGGATGGGACAAGTCCGGGGCTGCAAAGAGAGAGATCGATGGCCGAGAACGAGCCGTGGGCCACACTGAAATGCGTGGGAGCACCGGTGTTCACGAGGCTAAGGTCGAGCTGAGCCAACAAATGCTCCACGGCCATTGAAATCGCCCAGAAGCAGCAATGGTGGCGGGAGTTGAGCCAGCAGCGCAGCCAAGACATGTCGGGGGAGCTCCCCATCCGGAGGAATGTAAACAGAGCAAACAGTAATAGCCGGCGAGAGCTCAACCCTGGCAGCAACTGCCTCTAAAGGCGTCTGAAGGGGTACTGGCGAGCTACAGACAGAGTGGTGAACAAAGAGGCAAACCCCACCTGACGCTCATTGACAGGCAGCACGGTTCTTATAGTATCCCCGATAACCGCGAAGGGCGGGGGTCCGCACTGCAGGAAACCAAGTTTCCTGCAGAGCAATGCAAAGAACAGGGGAAACACTCAGAAGCATCCGGAGCTCAGGCAGGTGGCGGAAATAACCACCGCAGTTCCACTGGAGAATGGAAGCAGGAAGGGACTGGGAGGGCGTGAATGCGACTAAGAGGCAGACGGCGCCTCAGAGACATCTGCCGCCACCGGAGGAGAGTCAGCTGTGTCCATAGGAAAGGCCCCCGAGGGTTCCGTGAGGGCGAGATCCGCGGCAGAGGCGAGGATCACCACCTCATCCCCGGAGCCAGGACTATGTACAGCAGGCAGTACTGAAACCCCCTGAACGTCCTTCTTCTTGGACACATTCTGTTCCTTCTTCTCGCGTCGGCCCTTAGGGTGAGAGGGCTGGGAGAGCTTCTCTGAAGGAGCGTCGGAGGCTGACGACGACGCAGAAGCCCTACGACCAGCAGGTGGCGGAACCTTCAGCCACTGGCTGACATCTGGCTTGGTAGGAGAAGAAACGGAGGAAGGGAGAGCCCCGAGGGACCCCTTCCGCGAGAGAGGAACCGGCAGAGGCAACGCCGGCGGAGAAGGAGGGGGAGGGATCGAGCCCCCCGGTTGTGGAGCAGATGTCACTCCCGAAGTAAGCGTGGGGCGAGCGACAGAAGAGGGTTTGCCCCCAACTGCTAAGGGGGCAACAGAGGAAGGCTTGCCCCCAGACACGAGAGGGCAGACAGAGATGCACGGCCCCGAGGGCCCACTGAAGGCGGCACAGAGGAGGCGACAACCGCCGCTCGCGTGGGCGACGATAACGTGGCTGCAGCATAAGATGAATGAAGGGAAGCAGGATACAACCTTTCATATTTCAGTTTTGCCTCCCGATAAGTAAGCCGATCCAGGGTCTTAAATTCCATTATCTTCCGCTCCTTATGAAGAACGGGGCAATCCGGCGAGCATGGAGAGTGCTGCTCCCCACAGTTGACACATACGGGCGGAGGCGCACATGGAGAATCGGGATGAGAGGGGCATCCGCAATCTCGATATGTGGCGCTGGATGGGCAACGGGAGGACATGTGCCCAAACTTCCAGCACTGGAAGCACCGCATCGGGGGAGGGACGTAGGGTTTGACGTCACAACGGTAAACCATTACCTTGACCTTCTCGGGCAAGACATCTCCCTTGAAGGCCAAGATAAAGGCACCGGTGGCCACCCTGTTAGTCTTGGGTCCTCTATGTACACGACGGACAAAATGGACACCACGTCGTTCCAAGTCGGCTCTCAGCTCGTCATCGGACTGTAATAACAGGTCAAGATGGCAAATAATCCCCTGGACCATATTTAAGCTACTGTGGGGAGTGACGGTAACAGGGACGTCACCCAGCTTATCACACAAGAGCAACGCTCGTGACTGGGCTGGGGAGGACGTCTTAAGGAGGATGGACCCATTCCTCATTTTAGACAACCCCGCCACTTCCCCAAACTTATCCTCCAGGTGTTCCACAAAAAACAGAGGCTTCGTCGTAAGAAAGGAGTCACCATCAGTCCTGCTGCAGACAAGGTATTGTGGTACATAAGGCTCCCGCTTGGCACTAGATCTACATCCCTCCCATGGCGCCAACGAGGGGAACGACTGAGGGTCATATTGCGCAGCATCAAAGTCTACTCTGCCTCGCTTAGAGACGCTGGTGGCCGTGCGACCACCAGCTTGGTGTGATTTATTGCGCCACATCCGCCCAGATGCCACCTACTCCGAACGAGGGCTCTCCCCAAGGGCGCCACCCAGCCTGGCCGATATCCCGTTGCCCAGAGTCCCCATGCCCCAGACAAGATGGGCACATACTCCTTGGCATGTGTGGGGAGGAAACAGCTCTGGCATCTGTAGTGCGATCCCTGCGTGGTCAGGGGGCTACCACCAAGAGGGTACATGACGACCCCACCACAACGGACTGGCTACCGTGCTGGATTTTAGGTGTTGAAAGGGTCCACAGTTGTCGGGGTCGCGAAGAAGAGGATTGCGCACAAGATGAGAAGGAGGCAACCCAGAAGATGTTGGGTGTAAATCCCGACACACGACAATAGGTAGCATGCGAGATGGTGGTGCATGATGGACCAATAGAAAAACACCATGTAAGGCGTCCTTCCCCAAATGGCATGCACTAGCAACGGAAATTTGGAAAAATGGCGGTCAAACCCAACAGGGGACCATCACATTAAAGCGGAAATGTTTGAGACTCCTTTTAGTTGCCTCTTACGACAGGCAGGAATACCGCGGGCCTATTCTTACCCCCGAACCCGCAGGGGGGTTATGCAGCAGTAACAACAGAAAGACAAAGCAGTTACAGAACACGTAACAGACAGAAAAGAAAAGCCGTAAGTTAGAGGTCATCAGGTAACTTTCAAATGAGAACTTACCTCACCTGCAAAATGCGGAGAATCCAAGTCGTTGACAGAACCGTTGTCAGTGTCACAATCCTGCAACAAACAATGTCTAAATACATCTAACAACAACCAAAATTTCAGGTGCTTCAAGAGAAACCCACACTAGGTTTCTCAGCAGATTGAAACAACTTAAGTGCTATGTATGGAGTGAAAATTTTAAGTGGGTTCAATATTATTCTTTCAATGGAAGCCGAGTTCTGCACCTTGGATGCATTTATGTTTAATTTTCTTCTGGCAAAGAATTGTAATTAAATTGTGTGTCAAAATTCTGGTGAAACGTTAGTCTGACCCCACTTTTCCAGCGGTATGCTGGCCAGTATGTGTCACCACGATTTTGCTTTCTAGGAGTGTTTCCCTTCAGCTCTACACGCAATAAACAAATGCAAACCATTTGTCGATTTAGCACACCGGTGGAAGAGTTATACTACTTCCCTCTGACAAGAACGGAAATGGTATCAAAATATAGCCATAAAAATCGGTCGACATAAGCGTAGTAAATACAGTTTGCATTTTCGATAACATTTTAAATCAAAGATGCATGTTACTTAGTTCAAAGTATGCACAGATCAACAGTTAACAGGTTTCGGTGTAAATTACCACGATATTCACACACAACTACAACAAGTAATGTCCCACCACCCAAAAGACACAAGTAGGGAAGATGCTGAAGAAGATGAAAATTTGCAAGAGTCCACAAATAGGCAGATAAAATTCTCATTTTATTTTACTATTCCATTCGAGCAACTTCTCGTGTTAGTGTCACAGACAGATTCAGTCGGCAAAAGTCCACATCACAAAGGGTGCCGCACAAAGCTACTGACACCGTACGGAGTGCCGAGTGGGACATCTAAGTACTCCGATTTCCTCTCTACATCCATTTAGGTAATACAAATCACGCCTGCTTATTCTGCTCGGTGTCTGTTCTTTCACGTCCGAAGGACAGACATCGGGCGTTTATATAATCGATTTGCCTCTACGGGCCACGAATCCACCACCTGCAATGGGGAAGCACAATTCTGTTCGACCTCGGCAGGAATCTCAAACTAGTGAGTGTGGAGGACACCGAAGAGGACTGCGGATAAGTGGCATCCTGTGGAAACGTGGGTCGGCACCGAGGTGTGCCGAGACAGTGCACACAATTCTGATAGACACTGTGTCTGGATGCGACTACCTAGTAAGCAGGAGATATAGCGGCCAAGAGACAGTGTGGTACACACGTTCACTCGTCGCCACCACTTTCACGTAAAGTATCGGTGCAGCTGACAACAATTCCTGCCCTTTCCTTTCTCCCCCCTCCACCTTAATTTACATAATGTGTATTAAAGGTGTGGATTCCTCGTGATGTCTGTTCTTTCGGACACGTCCAAAAGAACAGACACCGTGCATTTACACAATTATAAGGTTTCATTACAGAAACTTTGACATTAACTTACGAACTACTGTTCCCCTCGATGGTGTATTTTCACCCACACACTAATTTTTCTCTTTCCAATGACGTTACCAACTTCTCTGAGCTGTGCCAGCTTTTCAGCTATCGATATTCGTTCAGAGATGCTAACTTTTCGGCACCTGCGGGTCTGTCACGAGGCGTGTCGAGATCGAGAGGAAGTGACAGCAGAGAGTGACGGGGTTAACAGAGTCCTCAGGGCCACGTGAAAGGGCCAGACGAAGCTGCGGCCGAGGCGTACACCGTGGAGGCGTACGTGAACAGACCGCAAGTAGAGGCGGTAAAAGGAAGGACTCCAGTTCAGAGAGAAGCGACCGCACGCGAATCGCAATCGTCAGGCCCGATCTGGGCCGCCGAAGCGGGAGACGGACTGCCGCGGGCGGGAAATGGAGACAGTAATTCGGATGCTCGGGGGAACTACGAACGTGTGCTGCGTAACTGGCGAGCAGTTGCACACGTCTGGTCTGCAGTGGACGGACAGCAGCCTCCACCAGTACACTGGTCACCGGACTCGTCCTAAAAGCTCCTGTCGCTAGTCGAACCCCACATTGGTGCACAGGCCGAGAGAATGTAACGCTGAAGGCACTGCCGAAATATAAACCACACTCCCAAAGTCAATTCGAGATCGGACAAGGGCTCTGTAGAGTTGCAGCAGTGTACGGCAATCTGCACCCCAATCGGTGTTGCTCAGGTAACGGAGTGCATCGAGGTGCCGCCAGCATTTCTGCTCAAGCTGACGAAGATGAGGGAGCGAAGTCAATCGAGTGTCAAAAACCGGTCCTAGGAATCGATATGTCTACACTACAGTGAGTGGCTCGTCACTAAGGTAAAGTGTGGGTTTCGGGTGAACGCTACAACACCGACAGAAGTGCACGACACACGACTTTGCGGCTGAAAACTGGAAGCCGTGGGTTAGAGCCCGTGACTGCGCCTCGTGGATGGCTCCACGGAGGCAGCTCAGCAGCACCAGTACTGGAGCAGCAGTACGGAATGCAGAAGTCGTCTGCATAGAGAGAAGGTGAGACGGAGGGCCCGACAGCTGCTGCTAGGCTGTTAATGGCTCCTAAAAACAGAGGGGTACTCAATATAGAGCCCTGCAGGACTCCATTCTCCTGGCTACAGATGGAACTATGGGAGTCACCAACTTGGACTCTGAAAGTACGGTGCATCAGTAAGTTTTGGATGAAAATCTGGAGCGGTCCCCGGAGACCCCACTCGTACAATGTGGCAAGGATACGATGTCGCCAAGTCCTGTCGTATGCTTTAAGTAAGTCAAAAAGGACGGCAATCGGGTGTTGCCGTCTGGAAACAGCTGTAAGGATGGCAGACTCGATGGACGCAAGATTATCAGTGGTAGAGCGACCCTGGCGGAAGCCGCCCTGACACGGAGCCAGCAGGCAACGTGACTCCAGGACCCAACCCGACTGCCGACATACGGTACGTTCCGGCAGCTTACAAAGAACGTCGGTGAGGCTGGTGGGCCGATAGCTATCCACATCGAGTGGGTTTTTACCGGGTTTGAGCACCAGAATGATGGAGCTCCCCTGCCGTTGCGATGGAAAGACGCCATCACAGATCCGGTTGAAGATGACGAGAAGGTGTCACTTGTAGTCAGATGAGAGATGTTTAATCATCTGGCTGTGGATGCGATCAGGCCCAGGAGCTGTGTCGGGGCAATGTGCAAGGGCACTGAGGAGCTCCCACTCTGTAAATGGGGCGTTATAGGATTCACTGCAGTGTGTAGTGAATGAGAGGATGTTCCCTTCCAGTCGTCGTTCGAGTGTGCGAAAGGCTGAGGCATAATTCTCCGACGCAGAGGTTAAAATGGCTCTGAACACTATGGGACTTAACTTCTAAGGTCATCAGTCCCCTAGAACTTAGAACTACTTAAACCTAACTAATCTAAGGACATCACACACATCCATACCCGAGGCAGGATTCAAACCTGCGATCGTAGCGGTCGCGCGGTTCCAGACTGTAGCGCCTAGAACCCCTCGGCCACCCTGGCCGGCTTAATTTATGTATATTTTAATACATATATTTTATAAATACATATAATATATAAAATGGTAACCCTGTTATCAAAAATCTCAATATGTACTTCAAATTTTTACCGATTACTGTAATAAATGTTTAGATGCACAAACTAATATATGTCCATTTCTTCCAACCCCTGTGTCCATCTCCTGTCTCCACATCCTCTCTCACCTCAAGCCTTGTTTGTTATTGCAAATCTGGATTCTGTAGTAGTATTTAAACCATAAATACAACTTTCAACGTTCCCATTTGCTAACAGTGTTTCACTGTGTGTGTGTGTGTGTGTGTGTGTGTGTGTGTGTGTGTGTGTGTGAGAGAGAGAACAAGTGACTTTCATTTCACAAAATGTTGAAAGTTATCTTTGCCTGATGGTGACCTTTACTGAACGGTAGTCCAGTGGCGGCTAGCATGCTGAGCATAGTTGTAGCTCTGAAATGAGAGCACAAAGAAGATGATGTAACCTGTTATTGAAATATGACAGGTGACCACTGCTGCTTTCACAGTAATTACCAAATGACATTAGTGAGAATCTCATTCTAACTGCACCCCTTATAAAATAAAAATTATTCTTTGAATACAGTTTGCGGTGAAATTAACCTCTTACTGCAATACATCACTATTCTTTTCCAATACCTGTTGCTGGTAGTGGCTGTTCTTATTGTTCCATTAATTATTGTGCATTTTAAAAACATACTGCTTCATAATTACAAGTTCAAACTAATTCAGATTGGTTATATCAATTAATATTTGGGATTTATTGTTAGCAAATTTCTAAATTTTGCATTTATTCCGTACTGTTAGCCATATACCAACATTGCAGTAACAATGAAGTTTAATGGTACTCCATACACAAACACACACACCATGAAACTGAATGCTAATAAGAAAGAGTGCAAGTGAACTAATCTATTTAAGCCTGTTTCATCTGAGGCATGTATCCACTACCGTGTAACTTCCACAAGCAACTTGTGCAACTATTTCCTGAAGTATTCACATTACAACAAAAGCTTGCACAGGTTATGTTCCAGGAACTTGTTGGAAGTACTTGCAGAAGTGTTTTACTTAGTTGAATCACAGGTAGACAAGAGCAAGGATACTGTAACATGCTTAAGAACAGCAACACTGTTTGTGCAAGACAAATCTTGATGAAAAAGATTTCAGTAAAAAAGGAAATGTCTGGGTGAAGGAACAGATACAGAGGGATACATATTTAAATTCTCAAGAAACAATATCGACAAACTAAAACTGGAGAGCGTTGCTCAGCCTAAAACCTTTCTGAGAATGTCTTACACAAATTTTGAATGCCTCTTCTCTATTTTACAATTAGATAATTGGAAACAGGACACAAAAATGCAACAAGCTACTGTATACCATCAATTGATCACCTTTCATTTCTCCACTTTTCACAAACAGTACTAATTTCTTTTATTACAAACAAATGCATTGTGTTTGTGGTAACATTAAAAAACTCAGCTAAAATTTTAAGACACCCGTACTGCTCTTCTGCTGCTTCTTGTAAAAAAAGTAATCAGCAATGGCTGAACTGGCCATTATATATGATTCAGGGTTTCAATATTACATTCATTTTGGCCCATCTAACTTTATGCTTTTCTCCTTTTTGAAACAGAGATTTTCAAACCGATACTGAACTCTCAAATCTTCTGGAAGTGTGAGAAAAACTTCCAGCAACTGACAGTTACTTGCAGCAAGAAAACACTTTCACTAACTTGCAGAAGTTACTTCTGGGAGTCTTGGTGGAGGGGGGCACTTCAACATCAAAAAATTTGCAGAAGCAGCTTTTCTACAATTACCTTGTGGAAGTTTACTTGAAAGAGGTCACTTGCATCTACAATGTGTTCCCGACAGATCTCTCTCTGGGGTAGTATTCTGATCTGCCACCAGTCAGTTTATCGACCTCACATTCAAAATGCATCATAAAAGGTAGTTCTGAGTTTTAAACTTTTAGTATATTGCCCTACCCCACCCTCCCTCTCTTGTACTTGGCTACGATTGAATCACATGCCAAATCCTGTGCATAAGATTAGTCTTATCACTAACTTTTCGTATAAAAAAAGGCCCAAAAATCTGTGAGGTTCGTAAATACAAGTACCAGTTTTCAATACCAGCCCACCGATGACCATACACAAAGTGGACCACTGGTATTAAAATGCAAGTTTTTACGTTAGATGCCTGTAAATATTTAGCAAAATTTGCTGTACCACATACAGTTGGAAGAATATTACAGTGTGCAGAACTTACGAAAATAAATAAATCGACTTTAATGAAATAAAAAATTTCAATGAGTAACAAACACAAAAGTACTTACAATTTCCTCTTTGATTATTATCTGTGCTGATTCATGATCATTCTGAAACGTAGAAACCTGTGAACAAAACAAATGAGTAGATTAGCCTCCTCCTACAGAATTACAGCTGCTTTAACTGAAATGTAAGCAAATGCTAGAGTGTGATATTGGTCCCCACCCCCTGAAATCTCTGTTGTGATGACAGCCTGATCCGTGGTGAAGAGTGTTTGGGTTAAGTTAGCACGTAATAAGTTAGTTACGAGTTGGTGAAGCTACTGAATGTGAATGCCAAATATAGGTTGTCAGGCTAAAGTCTAGATCAGAGACAGCACTGGTCACAACGGTCTTTCCCTACTGCTCATAGGGTGGCAATATGTCAGCTGCATGTATCCAATGGGATGATAGTTTCACATAACCAACGAGAGGTGAGAAAAGACAATATATTTGTACGAGCTGCTTGGAAGTCTATAATCTCAGTTGTTTCTTCTGAGTATGTCACAATGTCTGAAGCGGTTGTTAAGATGGGACCTGGGAGCACAGATTATTTTTCCGTAGTGGATTTCACATCACTATTGACTTGACAATATCGCAATACTCCTCCATACCTTGCTTGGAAAAATGTAGTCTGCCCATTGCCCTCTCAGTGGTGGTACAGAGACAGCAGCTAACACAACTCCTTTACTTCCGCCAGCCCCCCCCCCCCCCCCCCCCCAATACGACACTGCGAGTGTTGAGAATAGTGCTGCATGCAGTAGGTACCAAGATAAATTGACATAACCTGTATTAGATAATTGGTAAGTCCCGAAGTGTACGAGGGTCACTCCAAAAGAAATGCACACTATTTTTTTTAAATCCATCTTTTATTCTACATGTTTGAAAGTTTTACAGTATGTAGATACATCCTTTAGGAACAATATTTTCATTTTCCACATAATTTCCATCCCTCTCAACTGCCTTACGCCATCTCGGAACTAGCGCCTGTATACCCGCACGGTAAAATTCTGGACCAACCTGTTGGAGGCACTGTTTGGCAGAGTGCACAAGGGAGTCATCATCTTCAAACCTTGTTCCACGAAGAGTGTCTTTCAGTTTCCCAAAGAGATGATAGTCACACGGAGCCAGGTCAGGACTGTAAAGCGGGTGTTTCCGTGTTGCCCATCTGAGTTTTGTGATCACTTCCACGGTTTTTTGACTGACATGTGGCCGTGCATAGTCGTGCAACAGCAAAACATCCTGCTTTTGCTGATGTGGTCGAACATGAGTTGATCGAGCTTTAAGTTTCTTCAGTGTTGTCACATATGCATCAGAATTTATGGTGGTTCCACTCAGCACGATGTCCACAAGCAAGAGTCCATCGGAATGGAAAAACACCGTAGCCATAACTTTTCCAGCAGAAGGAGTGGTTTTGAATTTTTTTTCCTCGGGTGAATTTGCACGATGCCACTCCACTGATTGCCTCTTCATCTCTGGTGAAAAATGATGGAGCCAAGTTTCATCAAGAAATTCATCTCCACCATTCTCGTATTGTTCAAAACGTTCGCTGCATACCGTTTTTCTTGTTTCTTTGTGAGCCACTGTCAACATCCTGGGAACCCATCTGGCACAAACCTTTTTTAACGCCAACACTTTCAGTATT
Organism: Schistocerca cancellata; assembly: GCF_023864275.1. Taxonomy (NCBI): domain Eukaryota; kingdom Metazoa; phylum Arthropoda; class Insecta; order Orthoptera; family Acrididae; genus Schistocerca; species Schistocerca cancellata. The sequence goes on from NC_064636.1 coordinate 35,528,435, forward strand.
CTGCAAACTCTTCCTTCCCCTATCCCAACGTAGCGTGACAATTCGTTCATTGTGATGTGTCTGTCAGCCGCCACCAATTCGTTAACTCTCTCACATTGGGTGGAGTGGGTGCAGTACGAGGCCTGCCACTGCGAGGACAATCCTCAATATTGCCGTGCCCGCTTTCATCACGTAACCTGCTCACCCACCAACTAACTGTACTGCTATCGACAGCAGCATCTCAGTACACCTTTTTCAACCTCTTGTCGATGTTTCCCACTGTCTCGTTTTCATAGCACAGTAATTATATGACAGCACGTTGCTTGTGACGAATGTCAAGTGTAGCAGCCATCTTGAAGACATGCTGTGACGGCGCCACTCACGGGAACAAGTTGAACTGAGTTTGAAAACAAGCGGGAAGGATGTATCTACACACTGCAAAACTTTCACACATGCAGAATGAAAACTGTATTTTTACAAAAATAGTGTGCATTTCTTTTGGAGTGACCCTCCTACTTTTATGCGTATTATTTACATACATCATACGTAGACAATCGAAAATGGATGGGGGTGACAGTCCACTAAATAACTTTTACCAAACCAATGTACAATTCACAACTTAATATCTTCCTTATACAGGGTGTTCATTTTATGTAAAGACAACAAAATTACTCGACAACTACAGATCAGATGAAAAAAAAATTTTTTTTTTGATATGACGACGGAATACAACATTGTGGATGGGATTTCCAATTAGAAGTTATTGAATATTGGCCTGTACTACCCTCACAGCACAGAGGTGGGTCCATGTGCCACTGAATATTAAAGGGTTATTGAGTAACATGTTGCAAATTATGACTGCGTATCCATTTCTATTCCTCCAATTACAGTGCCATCTGTGGTAAAATGAAGAAAATGCTTCAGGCCAAACATATGCAGATTTTGCTGCATAAATCTTAATCTGCAATTTAAAAAAAACAGGGGTTCCCATTGAAGATTTCAAAACTTCTCCCCCCCCCCCCCCACATGCATGGTGGTGGTGGTGGTGGTGGTGGTGGTGGTGGTGGGGGTGGTGGGAATTGTTTTATCAGTGAAAGTCACCCTCCAAGATAAACAAATTGGAACTGTAACTTTTTTTTATCTAATTTTTAGTTTGCAATATTTCAATGTCTTCAATTAAAATGAACACCCTGTATATTACATACAAAAGTACTGTATCTGGAAGGGACATAGCTTACCTTGGCACCATTTGTATCGGCTGATACACTTGTGAGACCCAAAAGCTCTATCACCTTATCCCCAAATTCCTGAAACAAAATGTCTTATCTTAGTAAAGGCTCAACCCTGACATTGGCTAGTATCTACAAATTGCGCACCTTAAAACTGCACACCTTACGTGTGAAAGTTATGATAAATAGTTCATTTATTCATTCATCTGAATAATATTTTGATCCCTAAACACACACTTGCAATCATTACTAGCAACACAGGTGTTTTTGCACAGAAAACAAATATTGGAAGAATTAAAATTAACTACAAACTAACACACAGCTACTTTGTCCCAGCACCACACCTTAAGTTGACAGTTACTTCTGAATAATGACATTAATCGGACGCTTATCACTGATTTCAGCTGTATTTTTACATTTGTCAACAAATGCCTCTCTACTATGAAGAATACAGTTGGCTTCACTTCTTGCATTTTGTCCTCAGTCTAAAAGGAGTTCCACATCATGCAGCTGTCAGCAGTAGTCTACACTGTGCAAACCTTTTTATTTCTGCGTGGCTTCTGCAAAGCTACAACCACTTTACACCAGAAAAAATATACAACTTAAGAAAGTTAAAGACAAACTGGACTTCAATACCCCAAGACAGACTGACATACTGCAAACTCACATAAAATAACACGCTTAAAACATTTTAGTAAATTTCCAATATCTGCTCAGCACTTGCTATGTAATATTTTCAACTTTCTGAATTACAACTTGTCCCTGAAAACCCATTTTACAAGATATCAGAACATTTAAAATAAACATTACCAATATTTCTTAAAGATGTGGAATTGAATTATAAGAACCTCACTGTAAAGCTGTTAACTGTACATTTAATGTCTACACCTATTCTTCTATAAGAGGTCAATGGTGAATAAAGAATATAACTGAATTGGATGCATTGTCCAACAGGTGCTGCTACCTTTTTACATATAAATATATAGTGAAGTATATACCTTTAGCCAAGAAAATTTGTAAATACACTTTTAAGTTCCCCAACACCACACCCTTGATGACTGGTGTTGTATACTGATAATGAGATTCACATTTTTATATTAGGTGGTCATAGAATTAATTTTAACAAAATTTGTCACACAGTATTTAGTTGTGAGTGTTTACATCACTTTACAGAGACCTGAATTTCAGAAAGTAAATAAATAGAACATACAATAAAAAAATTACAATGAAAAACACAGTCGTATTTACAGTTTCCTCTTTGATTATTATCTGTGCTGAATCTTGATCATTCTGGCGTGTCGAAATCTGCAAACAACAAAACAAGAGAGTATGGTAAGACTCTACAGATTGGGAGCTTCTTTAACTGAACTACAATCAATGGCAGGAGTGTGGTATTGGACATCAACCCCTGAAGTCCCAGTTTTGGTGACAGAACAATCTTTAGCGTAACTGGTTGTCTAGGTTATGTTGGAAGGCAGCATTTGGTAGCCAGTTGGTGAAGCCAACAGATGCGAATACCACACAAACAATCTCAGGCTAAAGTGTAGATCGGCACCAGAATCAGCCACAGTGGTGTTTCTTTACTGCTGACAAATTAGCAATCGTCAGCTTCACATACCCAATGGGACAACCATTTCACCTAACCAAAGGGAGGCAAGAAAGGAGGCAACTTATTTCTATGAGCAGCATTGGCATCTATATACTTGGTAGCCACGAATACTTGGTTGTTTCTTTTGAGTATGTCATGATTTCTAAGATAGTTGTCAACGGTGCAATCAGAGCTTAGCTGCTTTTTTCACATACACAGCAGATCTCACATCTATATTGATGTGAGAATGTGCCACTATTCCTTTGTCTCTTGTTTGGAAACACATCTGCCCACTGTTCCCTCATTGGCTGTGCAGAGCCGGCTACTGACACACCCCCTTCTTCCCATCACACCTCTCAGCTAATGCTCACAACACTGTTGTGCAGAATACTCATGTACACCACTAACTTGATCTATAAATTTCACCACTTTGCGTTGCAAAAACTTTTAATGTCCAAGGTAAATTCAGAAAACCTATGTCAGATATGGAAAAGTCTCTGACAAGTGTTTTGATACACGTTTTGTACATGTATTGTATGTAAATTATAAAAATTGAAGTGTTCCACTATGTAATTCTTAATGAACCAATCTACTATTCACAACTTAATATGCTTCTTACATATTACATACAGAAGTTTAAATCTGGAAGGGACATAGCTTACCTTGAGACTATTTGCATCAGCCGATACATTATCGAGACCAAACAGCTCTATCACCTTATCCCCAAATTCCTGAAACAAAATGTCTTTCCTTAGTAAAGGCTCACCCCTTACATTGGCTAATATCTAGAAAGTATACACCTTATGTGTGGAAGCAATGGTAAATGGTTCATTCGATCTTATATTTGAACAATTTAACATTCAGAACACTCACACACACGCGCGCACGCGCACACGCACACGCACACGCGCACACACACACACACACACAATTTGTTCTGCATGGAGTACAAACGATGAGGAATGACATTGAGCAAAAGCTTATTGGTGATTTCAGCCTCATTTACGTGCTTGTCAACAAACGCCACCTCTACTGTGAAGTACGTAGTTAGCTTTACTCCTTATACTTTGTTCGCAGTCTGTATTTAATGCAGCTCTTCGCACCAGTCTGTCCTTTGCAAGGCTCTCCATCTCTGCACAACTCCTGTATGCCACACCAATTAGAAGCTGCTTAATGTATTCCAGTCTCTGTCTCCCTCTACAATTTATACCCCTGCACTTCCTTCCACTACCAAATTAAGGATTCCTCAGTGTCTCAGAATGTGTCCTCGTGACCAACTGCTTCTTCTGGCCACATTGTGCTGTAATGTTGCTTTGTCCTCAGTTTGACTCAGAACCTCTTCATCAATTGAATCGTTGAATCAGTCAGTGGAAAAAGGAACTGTGTAACTTTTCCTTACTTTTCAGTGGAGACAACGAACTGTTATTGATAAACTATTTGACAGACTGAATTGAAATTTTTGACACTTGTTGTTCACTACTCATACATACTGTGAATGAAAATAATTTTCATGTCTTCTGAAAATAGCTTATGAAAAAAAAACTGAATTGTAACATAGTTCCTTTCACCAGTCAACAAGGGACTTCAGCACTTTTCATGAGTATATATTCAAAATTATACCTTTCTGGACTAAAACTCAAATTCATTGATTAACTAATTGAAAATTATCTTCAACTGAACATGAAAACAGCTACTTCATAGAATTCAAAGTTCTGGATAGTTCATAATTTATCATATAGAGTTATCACTTGCAGTGGGTCATTTCAATATCTCTTCATAAAAAAATCTCAGCATCTTCTCCATGGATGTACTTAACCATTTTCTGAATATCTTCAATTTTCTATTTTATCAATTCTAACCTTTTTCCATCACATAGCCTTTGCAAGCCAATTTGAAATGAAGCAAGTATACTTTTTGCCAGATTAAAGAGTAACTGACGCAGCCGTTTATAAAAGGGCAGACTGTCACGACTCCCTGTTTTGTTACTTCATAACTAAATTCTTTAAACACTGCCACAGAATTTCTTTTTTCTCTTCACAGGGGTGTCTTGAGATGTGCTGTTTCCCTAGATTGTACTTTTTTTGTAATGACAAAGCCTTCATGTGTCAAAGTCCATTATGTCTTCACATTCTGCCATAGCAACTGTAACTTCAGAAATACTGTTTGCTATGATACCCACATACTCTTTAGGGGTGTAAACTCTGTCACATCCCCGTATTCGTCTCTGCAATATTCCACACACATGGTCACAAGTGACTTATTTTGGGAAATCTGAGATTGTTTTTCTTTCTTTTTTTAATTTTTCAGTGTCTGTTAACGCAAGGTACATCCTCACTATGGTGTATAGTATTATTCTTATTTTGACCAAGTGCTCCGTCTGAGAACAGGTGTACTTTTGCAACATTCTTCGATACATAGTTTTTAATGTAGTGGTACAGGAATGAAGAGACCACATTTGTTACCTTTTTCACTTCACCTTCATAATATAAGTACACCGCGGAATGCCTAGACTTTATATCATAAATGCAGAAACAGTTAACCCACAGCTTATGTAAATAATATGTTCCCAGCACTGGGATGTTCGGCAGAGGCTAGTTTTGCATGATGTCAAAAGCTAATCCAATAATGTCATCCCTGCCCATACATTCTTGCTCAGTTATTGTAATGAATTTATAAAGCATCCTGATGTGCCACTTGTGAATATCCAACTCAAGTTGGACAGCTCTTTTACTACTGTCAGAGATATGTGGACCTTTTAACTTAGCCTACGTTCCTCGCATTTGCCACATACAACAGTTTGGGGACAACCGAATGGAAAATTTTAATTTACACAAAAATGTTTCCTACAGAAATCTTATTCCACATTTATTTTTGGATACTTCCTAAGGAACTTTTCATGCGTAGTTTCCAGATCCGAGTGTACATCTAGGTATTTCATTTTCTTCCCAGCATAGTGAGTTTCATTGAGTGGGGAAGATGTGATGTGGGTATCTATCAAATTTATCACATCTTCCGAAACTTTGGTTGTGCATGTATTTGTCCCTTGCATGTCCTTTGGAGTTTGTGCTTAACTAGTAACTGACAAATAAGAAAAACACATTTCTGTGATACAGCACGAAGACTGAAAAAAAGCATGTTTGCAGACACGAAATCATCTACCACAGACAATGTCATGGTAAATGAAGGAATGTTTCTTGATACTATTGATGTCACTGACAACTTTTATTGGCCTTCTTTTTGTAATGTCACCTGCCACAACCAACCCTTATCAATATACCGTAAGAGTCAGGATATTTATCTACAATTTTTACTTATGGATCCTGACTATTTTCTCGTTGTTTGAAAAGTTCGATAGTATCTTTATGCGATCATCCTCACTGATACGGTGGAAACATTCCATTTCCGGATCTGTAATTTACTAATAATTAATGAATAAAAAAATAGGAGTGCAGGTAAGCTACTACAAATAGCATAGCGAACACATTATTGTGGCCAAGATAGACATGAAGCACACGCCTACTACAGTAGTACAAGTTTATATGTCAACTAGCTCTGCAGAGGACGAAAGAGATTGATGAAATGTATGACGAGATAAAAGAAATTATTCAGGTAGTGAAGGGAGACAAAAATTTAATAGTCATAGGTGACTGGAATTCGACAGCAGGAAAAGGAAGAGAAGGAAACGTAGTAGGTGAATATGGCTTGGGGCTAAGAAATGAAAGAAGAAGCCGCCTGGTAGAATTTTCCACAGAGCACAACTTAATCTTAGCTAACATTTGGTTTAAGAATCATGATAGAAGGTTGTATACATGGAAGAACCCTGGAGATACTGGAAGGTGTCAGACAGATTATATAATGGTAAGAGCTGAATGACTTTCCGGCCAAGTGTTCTTTCAACCTAGGGGACAGGTAATAGTCACTGGGTGCCAAGTCAGGATATAGGGTGCGTGGGTGATTATGTTGCGTTGAAACTGTTTCAGGAGAGCAACAGTTTGCTGAGTGATGTGTGGGCAAGCAATGTCATGGAGAATGTGTACGCACTTGCTCAACATTCCTCTTCTCCGTTTGAGTTTTTTCAGAGTCTCACAGTACCTGTAAGCATTAATTGTGGTCCCAGCAATTCAGCTCCGATGACGAGGTGAAAGAAGAGGTTCATAACTTTCTGAACAGCATGGCGGTGAGCTGAAATGACGTGGGCATACAAAAACTGCCACAGCGTCTACAAAAATCCATCGACAGAAATGGTGATTATGTCGAAAAATAGCTAAACGTTCAAGCTGTAAACTGATGTAAACCATTGTAGAAATAAACAGGTCTATGTACTTATAAAAAATAGGAGACCTTACTTGGGATTACCCTCGTATTATGGAAATGGAACAGGATGAAGATAACTGCGAGATATGATACTGCGTGAAGAGTTTGACAGAGCACTGAAAGACCTGAGTCGAAACAAGGCCCCGGGAGTAGACAACATTCCATTGGAACTACTGACGGCCTTGAGAGAGCCAGTCCTGACAAAACTCTACCATCCGGTGAGCAAGATGTATGAGACAGGCGAAATACCCTCAGAAGAATACCCTCAGAAGAATACCCTCAGAAGAATACCCTCAGAAGAATATAATAATTCCAATCCCAAAGAAAGCAGGTGTTGACAGATGTGAAAATTAACGAACTATCAGTTTAATAAGTCACAGCTGCAAAATACTAACGCGAATTCTTTACAGACGAATGGAAAAACTGGTAGAAACCGACCTCGAGGAAGATCAGATTGGATTCCGTAGAAATGTTGGAACACATGAGGTAATACTGATCCTACGACTTATCTTAGAAGAAAGATTAAGGAAAGGCAAACCTCCATTTCTAGCATTTGTAGACTTAGAGAAAGCTTTTGACAATGTTGACTGGAATACTATTTTTCAAATTCTAAAGGTGGCAGGGATAAAATACAGGGAGCAATAGGGTATTTACAATTTGTCGAGGGACACGAAATGGAGGCAGTGGTTGGGAAGGGAGTGAGGCAGGGTTGTAGCCTCTCCCCAGTGTTATTTAATCTATCAGCAAGCAGTAAAGGAAACAAAAGAAAAATTTGGAGTAGGGATTAAAACCCATGGAGAAGAAATAAAAACTTTGAGGTTTGCTGACAATATCTTAATTCTGTCAGACATAGCAAAGGGCATGGAAGAGCTGTTGAACGGAACGGACAGTGCCTTGAAAGGAGGATATAAGATGAACATCAACAAAAGCAAGACGAGGCTAATGGAATGTAGTCGAATTAAGTCGGGTGATGCTGAGGGAATTAAATTAGGAAATGAGACACTTAAAGTAGTAAAGGAGTTTTGCTATTTGGGGAGCAAAATAATTGATTCTGGTCGAAGTAGAAAGGATATAAAATGTAAACTGGCAATGGCAAGGAAAGGGTTTCTGAAGAAGAGAAATTTGCTAACTTCGAGTGTAGATTTAGGTGTCAGGAAGCCTCTTCGGAAAGTATTTGTATGGAGTGTAGCCATGCATGGAAGTGAAACATGGATGATAAATAGTTTAGACAAGAAGAGTGTGTGTGTGTTTGAGGTTTACGGGCGCTAAACAGCGGGGTCATCAGCGCCCAAACGCATAAAAACAGGAACACATGCAGTGAAGGGACGAAGACTGACAGCGAACAAGGAGAACGGCTAAAAGACACAGACCTGACGCAGTTTCAAATCCTCACATACAGAGGCAAAACAAGAGGAGAAGGAACACACTAAAAAGGAAGAGAAACACAAGGAAAAGAGAACAGAAACCGAAGGGAAACAAGGAGGTAATCGTGACTGGCTGACCTCTTACCTAAAACCTGGGTGAGCCAGTCACCCAGCAGCACATTAAAACCCTCTCCCCAAAATCCGAGGCAACAAATTGGACAGGACACAAAACCGTAAGACCTTAACTACAGTCGTTGCTTCATCTTGCAAAATAGAGGGCAAATCCGGTGGCAAAGAAACCACCGCCCTCTGGTCAGAGAATAAAAGACAGTCAAGTAAAATGTGGCGGACAGTAATCTGGACGCCACAAGCACTGCAGATTGGGGGGTCCTCCCGCCGGAGTAAAAAACCGTGCGTTAAGGGACTGTGCCCAATGTGGAGGCGAGTGAGGAGAACCTCATCCCGCCTGCATGACTGGTAGGACATACGCCATGGCCGCGTGGTGGCCTTGACCAGACGCAGCTTATTTTCACCGACTGCCAGCCACTCCTCTTCCCACTGACGCAGAACGCGAAAACGCAGGAGGGAGGTAACAGCATGGAGGGGGACGGCACATGCAACAACGTGAGGGAGGGAACGTGCATCTTTGGCAGCCACATCCGCCAGTTCGTTTCCCCTAATACCCACGTGCCCCGGCACCCAGCAGAAGGAAACCTCCTTCCCCTGCCGTTGCAGGTGGAGTAGGGCATCATGGATGTTCTGGACGACCGTATCCGCTGGGTACAAGTGTTGCATGGCCTGAAGACACTCAGGGAGTCAGAACAGATGAGGAACTTAAGACTGGGAACACATCTCATCTGCTCCAATGCTCGCAAGATCGCAAACAATTCGGCATCAAAGATGGTAAACGCCGCAGAAAGCAGTAACTCGAAGACTCGATCAGGGAAAACAACAGCACAACCAACAGAGTCCCCCTGTTTAGAGCCATCCATAAATACTGGTACATGGTCGGGATGCTGGTTTAAAATATCATAAAATAAGGAGGTAAAAACAAACGCAGGAGTGCAGCTCCTCTGGTACTCCGACAAGTCTAAAAGGACGCTGGGCCTCTGGAGCAACCAGGGAGGCAGGCGAGTAAAACCTTGTCATTGGGGGGCCACACGCTCGACACCAAGGGACTCGAGAAATGCTTGGCACGAATTCCAAATGGTCTCGTTGCCCTGGGACGACTGGAAAAGAGACGTTCCATAGGCGGTCGGGCAACGGTAGGGTACGCAGGGGAGGTAGGACAGGCAAGGAATTGACACACCCGTCGCACCATGAGGAGTTTCCGCCGGATGGCGAGCGGCGGTTCCCCTGCCTCAGCACACAGGCTGGGGATGGGACTGGTACGGAAGGCACCAGTGGCCAGCCTGATACACTCATGGTGTACTGCGTCAAGGATCTTCAGATATGAAGGCCGTGCGGACCCATACACGGTGCAACCATACTCAAGACGCGATCGGACAAAAGCCCTCTAAAACTGCAGCAGACGCGCCCGATCTGCTCCCCAGGACCGATGGCTCAGACACTTCAAAATATTCAGCGCCTTCAGGGCCCGCACCTTGAGGTCTTTAAGGTGCGGCAACCACGACAACTTGGAATCAAAAGTGAGGCCCAGGAACCGCACAGTGTCGCTAAAAGGAAGAATGGTGTCCTTCAGACGCAATTCAAGGGAGGTAAAAAGACGTCGAGAACGATTAAAATGAACACACACACATTTGTCTGCAGAAAAGGTAAAACCCGTCTTCGCAGTCCGTGTCTCTAATCGCTGTATCGTAAGCTGCAACTGCCGACTAGCAGTGACCAGACTGGAGGAAGAACAGAAAACAGCAAAATCGTCCACAAACAAGGAGCATTGGGCAGGACTCCGGACAGTGGACGTGATACTGTTAATGGCGACGGCAAAGAGGGTGACACTTAAAACGCTTCCCTGAGGAACACCATTCTCCTGCACATACAAATCAGATAGCGCATCACCAACCCTATATCGAAAGAGGCGGTGGGAAAGAAAGGACCGAATGAAGATGGGGAGACGGCCACGAAAACCCCACTCGTGGAGTTGATTGAGGATATGGCGGCGCCAAGTAGTATCATACGCCTTATGAATGTCAAAGAAGACACCGAGACAATGCTGGTTACGTAGGAAGGCCTGCTGGATGGCCGTCTCAAGCAGGGTCAAGTTGTCTATAGTTGAACGACATCTCCGAAAGCCACACTGCGAGCGGCTAAGGAGCTGCCTGGTTTCCAGCAGCCAAACCAGGCGACGGTTGACCACGCGTTCTAACGTCTTCCCGACGCAGCTCGTCAAAGCAATACTCCGATAACTATTGGGATGCGTTCGGTCCTTCCCCGGTTTGAGGAGGGGGATCAAAATCGCCTCCCTCCACGAGTCAGGGTACGTGCCAGATAACCATATCATATTAAAAAAATTCAGGAGAACTTCCTTGGAAGGCAGTGACAAGTGCTGCAGCATGCTGTACCGGATTCGATCATGGCCAGGCACAGTATCATGAGCCACAGACAGCGCCGAATCCAGTTCCCGCATTGTGAAGGGGCAGTTGTAGGGTTCAGAATTTGGAGACCGGAAGTCCAAGTGACCCCTCTCGATGGCAGTGCGGTAGCGGCAGAAATCTGGATCACAGTTAACAGTAGCGGTAGATTCCGCAAAATGCATGGCCAGTGCCTGGGCAATGTCTCTCGGCGCCGTGAGGAGACTTCCCTGATGCAGCAATGCCGTGACAGGGAGCTGGCCGAGTTTCCTGGAAATCCTCCTGATGGCTTCCCATACTTTCGTAAAATTAGTGGAACGGGAGATGGAGTTCAAGAACGAGTGCCATGACCGTCGTTTGCTCTCTTTAATCACTCGCCACGCTTTGGCCCTTGCCACCCGAAAGGCCGCAAGATTGTCAGCTGAGGGACGGCACTTGAAGCGGCGCAGAGCTGCACGGCGGGCTCGGATGGCTGAGTGGCACTCAGTGGTCCACCAAGGGACAGGACGCCTCTTGGGATGACCGTGGGATTGACAATTCAGCAGCATGGGAGATCACGGCTGTAACATGGTCTACCCATTCGTGGACGCTGGCACGGTGTTCCAAAACAGCCAGTTGGCTGAAAAGTGTCCAGTCAGCTCTGCAGAGGTGCCACCGGGGCGGCACTGGTAATGCCATAGCCTCAGCCAGGAGGCGAATCCAAAGGGGGAAGTGGTCACTAGAATGGAGGTCAGCAGCAACCTCCCACACAGCAGAATCCGCGAGTGCTGGAGAGCAAAAGGAAAGGTCAATAGCTGATGACGACCCAGAAGCAGTACAGAAATGAGTGGGAGCACCAGAGTTGAGGATACACAGTTCTTTAGACATCATGAGGCTTTCCAGAATGCGACCCCTGGGGCAAGTAGTCGAAGAGCCCCATAAGACATTATGAGCATTGAAGTCCCCCAGAAGAAGAAATGGGCGGGGGAGTTGGCTAATAAGGTCAGCGAGAGCCTCAGAGTCTATCGCATCCTGAGGTGGTAAGTAAAGGGAACAGACTGTGAGCCTCCGACCCACAAGAAGGTCAACTGCAACTGCTTGCAGGTCTGTAATGAGAGGGAGCTCAGATGAGGGGGTGCATGTCACGGACAAAAACCGCAACACCACCCTTTGCCCTTTCCCCCGTCAGATCATCTTTCCGATATACGGTATAGCCCCGTAAAGAAGGAGCATCAGTGGTCCGAAAATGTGTCTCTTGGAGACATAAGCACAAAGGGCACTCTCGTACAAGGAGTTGTAATTCGGCCACATGCGTCCTGAACCCATTCAGATTCCACTGTAATATGGGAGCCAGTGATCAGGGTGGCTGAACTTTCACCCTGCCTCTGTGTTTTGGAGGAGAGCCCATACTGGCCGGAGATTTATTCCTGGGGCGAGAAGATCGACCCCGGTCGACATCAATGTCCATCAGCTCGGATGACGACCCACGGGAGATGTCAGACAGTATGATGGCCTCGTCATCGGACCGACCCTGACCAGTCTCCTCAGGTGGCAAAACCTTCACCTACGGTGTCTTTGTCTTGGGGGGCTTAGAAGGCAGAGCCTTGGCAGCAGGTGGAGCTGTACCCGCCTGGGCAGAAGGCGCCACATGGGAAGAGGCAGGAAGTACCCCAACGTCAGCAACCACGGCCTTGTCCGACGTTGTGGGGAGAGCCGCAGATTTCAAAACAACCGCAGCAGCACAAGTGCACTGGCAAACGCAGGTATTAGTGCTAACACTAGCAACCTCCGTTTGCGTAGCAACAGTGGCCATTTGTACCGGTTTTTTCAGAGCGGAAGCGAAAGATGTCGTAAACACAGGAGGTTGCATGGCCTTAAAGAGCTTCTTGGCCTCACCATAGGGGATGCGCTTAGACGTTTTGATCTCCTGGATCTTCCGTTCGTTGAGATAGATGGGGCAGACCCGGCTCCAGGCAGGGTGACTCCCAGAACAATTCACACACTTCACAGGTGATGAACAATCGGCTCCTTCATGGGCAGGCTGACCACATTTACCACAAGTGGCTATCCCATTGCACCCCAACGTAGTATGCCCAAAGCGCTGACATTTAAAACAGCGCATCGGGTTGGGGAAATATGGCCTTACTGGCAAACGTAAGAACCCCACTTTAACATGCTCTGGGAGTCGTGGGCAACTGAATGTGAGAATAAATGAGTCAGATTTGACTAGGTTCCAATCGACTCGTTTCATAATATGCTGCACGTCAACAATACCTTCATCAGCCCATTCAGATTTTAACTCGTCTGTGGGGATATCCACCAAGTCCCTACATGTCACAACACCCTTACTGTAGTTCAGAGTGGAGTGGAGCTCGGTCTCGATAGCGTACTCACCGAAACAGGTTGCTTTCCGAAGACAAGTGACTTGACGGGAACTAGATGTCTCAACTAACAGAGTCCCATTGCACAGTCGCTTCACAGATTTAAGTGTTCCTGCAATTCCCTCAAGACCCTTGTGGATGTAAAAGGGAGAAACCCTCTCAAAGCTACCCTCCTTCCGTTTAATAATCAAAAACACATTCTGATTATCAGCATGTGCTCTGTTACGACAGTCTGATAAATCTCGATCAACACTAGGCGCTGGAGGACTCGCAGCACGAAGTCGCTTCTTCGATGGGGTGTGTTTTCCTACCAGTGGCCCACCCAAACCACTGGTAGGGGGAAATGTAGAGGTCGAAGGGTCCATTGGGTCCCACGAGCAGCTAGGGAACTAAAGGTCCGCTCAGACAGAGCCCCGTGTGCCTGAGTAAGCCTTATACAACTGGGGTGTGGCAGGTGCCCCAGAGGTTGCCCGCTTGCGACTGTTCCACCTCAACAGCCATGCATCTCATAGGTGCGGAGCACACCGGAAGATTGAGGGGTTTTTATAGAGGTTGGCCTTCCTCGCAATCCAGGCAGTCAAGCCAAGATTACCATTCCCCGCAGCACACAACATTCCACCGCTGCGCCATATGGTGGTCGCTGAAGCATGTCCGGGGGTTACGGTGACAGGAGACTGGCGGCGCAGACCAGTCCCCAGCTCAGGACCCCGGGGTCGCCAAGCCCGTACTCAGCAAATGAATGCTGAGCCCCTGGGGGCGACAAGAAGAGAACAGAAGCTTTCAAAATGTGGTGCTACAGAAGAATGCTGAAGATTAGATGGGTAGATTACATAACTAATGAGGAGGTATTGAATAGAACTGGGGAGGAGAACAATTTGTGACTCAACTTGACCAGAAGAAGTGATTGGTTGGTAGGACATGTTCTGAGGCATCAAGGGATCACCTATTTAGTATTGGAGGGTAAAAATCATAGAGGGAGACCAAGAGATAAATACACTAAGCAGATTCAGAAGAATGTAGGTTGTAGAGGCTTGCACAGGACAGAGTAGCATGGAGAGCTGCATCAAACCAGTCTCAGGACTGAAGACCACAACAACAACAACAACAACAACAACAACATGGGTAGAGGTCGTCCTTGGCAACTGGAAGAAAATAATAATTGGATCCTCCCACCTCAGATGATACAATTGCTGGAAGGCCGAAAGAAAACTTCAGTCCAATTTCAAACAGGTACTGACACACAATTATAGCTGGAGGTGACTTCAATTTACCCTCGACATGTTGGCAAAACTACACGTGTAAATCTGGAGGTACGCATAAAATATCTGAAATTCTCCTGAATACATTCTCTGAAAATTATTTCAAGCAGTTGGTTCACAAGCCCAATCTAATAGTAAACAATTGTGAGAACACACTTGTCTTAGCAACAAATAATCCTGAGCTAGTTTTACAGTGTTAAAACACTGTTTTTCATAAGCTGCAATTTTTCCAACCCCTGCAATGCTGAAACTATTAGTCCCAGAGAAAAATGAATGGGACCTTTCACATAGGAAATTTAATGTATTTTTCCCTTGTTGTGGGAACCATTTTCAGCAGAAGCAATCTTTTTTGAGACTCAAGAAAAACCTAAATCATTAGCTTTAAATGACCCACACCAATTCTCACACCCCATTACTCAGGTTTTTTGTACATTATTTGTAGAGACCCCCCCCCCCCCCCCCCCCCCGCCCTTGTAACTGTACACATTCTTTCCCCTTATCTTCGTTCACTGACTGAACGTGTTGTGTAAAACTGCACTTTGTATGTACTTCACTTCTGTTGTCATCAGTTATTTGTTGCCTGAATAGCAAAACTCTTCTATTTTCAGTGTAGCATTACCCAATCTAATTGTTTCAGCATTGCGCAATTTAATTCAACAGGTCTTATAAAACTCCACTAGTGTTTCTTTCTGTGTTTGGTTCCTCAGGCACCCATTTATTGTTCCACATATATTTGAGAATTCTGCCCGCTTCTTTGCATCACATACACATGTAACATATCACACCTTATATAGCAAAATATAAGAGCAGGTAAAATATTTCACAGACAACAATTGCACCCTGTTGGGGTCTTTTCATTTGTATGCCATTGCTTTTCACTTTCCTGTTGATACCTTTGGGTTTTATTCTTTACATACGGGGTGTTCAAGAAGTCTCTCAGCAGTGCCGTACGATTGTTAGCCACGCGTGCCGTATGCCACAGTGAATTTACCGAAATGAAACTCAGTGAAATAGAAGTTATTAATTTATTGAATATTCATTTCTATTTACAAATTTTCACATTAAATGTCCGTGTTGTTGAATACACAATTCAATTTATCTAATCATGTTTCCAAAAACAAGCTGTAACATTTCTTCTTTAACAGAAGCAGTTAAAGTGGATATTGCAGTTTTCAGTCCATCGGGACTCTGGACGGTTTTTGTAGCAGTTGCTTTTGCTGCACCCCAGAAGAAAAAGTCAGGTGATGTTAGGTCAGGCAGTCATTGAGGCCGAAGTCCCTGTGAAATTATGCAATCACCAGAAACATCAGCAATCAGTGACACTGAAGATGCGAGCTGTATGGGTGGTTGCAACATCTTGTTGAACGTAACTGTTCAGTATTTCACTTAACACGAGTTCTCCTATAAATGGGTACAGAATATCACTGCACTATCTTTGTGTGTTTATTGTTTTGTTGAAAAATACGGAACCCACAATACGACGTCTAGAAATTGCAATCCAAACTCCGATTTTCACAGAATGAAATGGTTCCTCACGAATACACAATGGATTTGCAGTACTCCACATACGAGAATTTTCCTAGTTCATGTACCCGGATAAATTAAACCACACCTCATCAGTGAAAAACATTTCATTAAGAATATCCCTTCCACCTTGTTGAACAAAATTTTTGAACCATTGACAATAATGCCGTCTCTTGCCACGATCAGTATGTTTCAGTTCTTGCACGACTGTCACTTTGTATGGGGAAAGTTCTAATTTTTTCCTTAGAGCAGTGTGGGACACTCTGACACTGACATCGATTTCCTGGGCGAGTTTTCTTACTGACTTGTTCGGACTCGTGGACATTTTATCGGAAATACCGAGTAGTTTATCCTCAGACAAAATGCTAGGATGACCACTTCTCGGTGCATCTGTCACTGAAACCGTACTTCAAAATTTGTTAATCAAATCTCGCACAGTATCGCTATGTGGGAGTGCTGTCTCCGGGAAAACTGAATGAAATGTTTGACTAACTGAAACTGTGTATTTACAGCCAGCTTTGAACACTTGTTCGACTAAAAACACACGTTCTCCAATGGTTAGCATTTTAACGGAGACAAAAACGAAACAAACGAACAAAACAACTAAACTTAAACGTTCACGACAACACATAACGACACACACCAATGATACTACTGATGCTGGCTGAGATAAACGAAACAGTGGAATGTTGGGAGAGTCCACTTGAAGGGAAGTAATCCAGGCAGGCGAACAATCATACGGCACGCGCGACTAACAATCGTACAGCACTGTAGAGAGACCTTTTGAACACCCTATATTTGAGAATTCTGCCAGTTTCTTTGTATCACATGTACATGTAACATCACACCTTATATAGCAAAATATAGGAGCAAACAAGATATTTTACTGACAACAATTGCACACTGTTGGGGTCTTTTCACTTAAATGCCATCGCTTTTCACTTTCCTGGTGATATCTTTGATTCATCGGGTTTCAAAGCACTGGTGATTAAGGAGTATACAAAATACAAAGACGAATGATACATGAAGCAACAGATTCTGGTACATTCTACAAATGTTCAGTGTACATGCCCTCTATCACCCTTCACACGTCCAAATGGTAATCCAGTTCTGTCCATATGATCACTAACACATTTCTGTCAATATCCATCACAGGAGCAGTAATGCATTCAGCAATTCTTGCAACATTAGGGATACATAAACTACGTCCTTAACATAACTCCACGGGAAGAATTCTGGCCAGTGAATAGAAGCTCCATCCTCTTGAAAGGTGAGGGTCTAGGAGGTAACAGTCAGTTGTTGCAAGAAACACAACTGCAACATACCCAGGTAGACAAAACCTGTCCCCATCTGCCATCTGGTCAGTGAAAAAAAAAAAAAAAAAAGGGTCCACACACTTCTGTCTCGGATACGGCACACGGCACCGAAGATGTCCACTTTTGGCAAATCCCTTTCCAACTTCGCATGGACCCACAATTCAGTATCCCACCCTCTCACATTGTGACGATTCACGTTTCCCGACAGATTGAATATCAGCTCTTTGCTAAATATCAAAAACACTTTTCCTGCACTGTCACCGCCTCAGAGTGCCGTCTCAGGTCTACCGTCCAGTGTACCAGGAGGAGGGTTTTCAAACTTTGTGAGTATCTCTTCACGTGTCACCGATCTCTGTATGCCGTGCACTTGTCAATAAACAGTGCTTTTAAGCCTGATGAGTCTTTAAGGGCAACACTGTAATTACAGACACATAGTTCAGTAACACACGTCAGAGCATGTCACCTTTCATACTGGGAACACAGCTTTAAGTCTGACAGCATTTCACCTTCGTATATCATACATACAAGCTGGAACACTTATAACCGAGGTCTGTTCTCCCAAGAATCTTAACAATCCTGATCTCCAGACTCACCACCACCACCACCACCACCACCACCACCACCACCACCACCACCACCACCACCACCCACAGTGACAAAAGGAATATTGAGAGAATGTCCACAGAGAGAGAGAAAAAAAAAAAAGAAAGGAGAGAGAGAGAGAGAGAGATGCACCACAAACCTGAATGACACAAATTGGTAGATGTTATGTACATGTACAGAAAAACTAATAATTACAATTTCAGAAAAATTGGTTGATTTATTCAAGAGAAAGAGTTTCACAAGCTGAGCAAGTGAATAATGTGTTGGTCCACCTCTGGCCCTTACGGAACCAGTTATTCAGATTGGCAGTGAGAGATGGTCCTCGAGGTATATCATGCCAAATTCTGTCCAATTAGTGCACTAGATCATCAAAATTCTGAGCCCGTGGTCTAGGGGTAGCATCTTTGATTCATAATCAAAAGGTCTTCAGTCCCGGGTTCGATCCCCGCCACTGCCTAAATTTTGATAAATAATCAGCATTGGCGGCCGAAGACTTCCGGCATAAGAAGTCAGCCTCATTCTGCCAACGGCCTTGTCAAAGAGGGCGGAGGAGCGGATAGAGGTTCAGGGCACTCTCTTGTCCTAGGGGTGGGAAATTGCCCCTAAAGGCGGAAGAATCAGCAATGATCAACGACATGAGGATGCAGAAGGCAATGGAAACCACTGCATTAAAGACACGTAACGTGTATCCACAGGACATGTGGCCTGTATTTGAAGAAGTGTCATGATGATCTCTCCATTGGCAAAAGATTCCGGAATAGTCCCCCCATTCGGATCTCCAGGAGGGGACTGCCAAGGGGGAGGTTACCATGAGAAAAAGATTGAATAATCAACTAAAGGATAACGTTCTACGAGTCTGGGCGTGGAATGTCAGAAGCTTGAACGTGGTAGGGAAACTAGAAAATATGAAAAGGGAAATGCAAAGGCTCAATCTAGATATAGTAGGGGTCAGTGAAGTGAAGTGGAAGGAAGACAAGGATTTCTGGTCAGATGAGTATCGGGTAATATCAACAGAAGCAGAAAATGGTATAACAGGTGTAGGATTCGTTATGAATAGGAAGGTAGGGCAGAGGGTGTGTTACTGTGAACAGTTCAGTGACCGGGTTGTTCTAATCAGAATCGACAGCAGACCAACACCGACAACGATAGTTCAGGTATACATGCCGACGTCGCAAGCTGAAGATGAACAGATAGAGAAGGTGTATGAGGATATTGAAAGGGTAATGCAGTATGTAAAGGGGAACGAAAATCTAATAGTCATGGGCGACTGGAATGCAGTTATAGGGGAAGGAGTAGAAGAAAAGGTTACAGGAGAATATGGGCTTGGGACAAGGAATGAAAGAGGAGAAAGACTAATTGAGTTTTGTAACAAGTTTCAGCTAGTAATAGCGAATACCCTGTTCAAGAATCACAAGAGGAGGAGGTATACTTGGAAAAGGCCGGGAGATACGGGAAGATTTCAATTAGATTACATCATGGTCAGACAGAGATTCCGAAATCAGATACTGGATTGTAAGGCGTACCCAGGAGCAGATATAGACTCAGATCACAATATAGTAGTGATGAAGAGTAGGCTGAAGTTCAAGACATTAGTCAGGAAGAATCAATACGCAAAAAAGTGGGATACGGAAGTACTAAGGAATGACGAGATACGTTTGAAGTTCTCTAACGCTATAGATACAGTAATAAGGAATAGCGCAGTAGGCAGTACAGTTGAAGAGGAATGGATGTCTCTAAAAAGGGCCATCACACAAGTTGGGAAGGAAAACATAGGTACAAAGAAGGTAGCTGCGAAGAAACCATGGGTAACAGAAGAAATACTTCAGTTGATTGATGAAAGGAGGAAGTACAAACATGTTCCGGGAAAATCAGGAATACAGAAATACAAGTCGCTGAGGAATGAAATAAATAGGAAGTGCAGGGAAGCTAAGACGAAATGGCTGCAGGAAAAATGTGAAGACATCGAAAAAGATATGATTGTCGGAAGGACAGACTCAGCATACAGGAAAGTCAAAACAACCTTTGGTGACATTAAAAGCAATGGTGGTAACATTAAGAGTGCAATGGGAATTCCACTGTTAAATGCAGAGGAGAGAGCAGATAGGTGGAAAGAATACATTGAAAACCTCTATGAGGGTGAAGATTTGTCTGATGTGATAGAAGAAGAAACAGGAGTCGATTTAGAAGAGATAGGGGATCCAGTATTAGAATCTGAATTTAAAAGAGCTTTGGAGGACTTACGGTCAAATAAGGCAGAAGGGATAGATAACATTCCATCAGAATTTCTAAAATCATTGGAGGAAGTGGCAACAAAACGACTATTCACGTTGGTGTGTAGAATATATGAGGCTGGTGATATACCATCTGACTTTCGGAAAAGCATCATCCACACAATTCCGAAGACGGCAAGAGCTGACAAGTGCGAGAATTATCGGACTATCAGCTTAACAGCTCATGCATTGAAGCTGCTTACAAGAATAATATACAGAAGAATGGAAAAGAAAATTGAGAATGCACTAGGTGACGATCAGTTTGGATTTAGGAAAAGTAAAGGGACGAGAGAGGCAATTCTGACATTACGGCTAATAATGGAAGCAAGGCTAAAGAAAAATCAAGACACTTTCATAGGATTTGTCGACCTGGAAAAAGCGTTCGACAATATAAAATGGTGCAAGCTGTTCGAGATTCTGAAAAAAGTTGCGGTAAGCTATAGGGAGAGACGGGTCATGTACAATATGTACAACAACCAAGAGGGAATAATAAGAGTGGACGATCAAGAACCAAGTGCTCGTATTAAGAAGGGTGTAAGACAAGGCTGTAGCCTTTCACCCCTGCTCTTCAATCTGTACATCGAGGAAGCAATGATGGAAATAAAAGAAAGGTTCAGGAGTGGAATTAAAATACAAGGTGAAAGGATATCAATGATACGATTCGCTGATGACATTGCTATCCTGAGTGAAAGTGAAGAAGAATTACATGATCTGCTGAACGGAATGAACAGTCTAATGAGTACACAGTATGGTTTGAGAGTAAATCGGAGAAAGACGAAGGTCATGAGAAGTAGTAGAAATGAGAACAGCGAGAAACGTAACATCAGGATTGATGGTCACGAAGTCAATGAAGTTAAGGAATTCTGCTACCTAGGCAGTAAAATAACCAATGACGGACGGAGCAAGGAGGACATTAAAAGCAGACTCGCTATGGCAAAAAAGGCATTTCTAGCCAAGAGAAGTCTACTAATATCAAATACCGGCCTTAATTTGAGGAAGAAATTTCTGAGGATGTACGTTTGGAGTACAGCATTGTATGGTAGTGAAACATGGACTGTGGGAAAACCGGAACAGAAGAGAATCGAAGCATTTGAGATGTGGTGCAATAGACGAATGTTGAAAATTAGGTGGACTGATAAGGTAAGGAATGAGGAGGTTCTATGCAGAATCAGAGAGGAAAAGAATACATGGAAAACACTGATAAGGAGAAGGGACAGGATGATAGGACATCTGCTAAGACATGAGGGAATGACTTCCATGGTACTAGAGGGAGCTGTAGAGGGCAAAAACTGTAGAAGAAGACAGAGATTGGATGTGGTGGTGGTTAGTGTTTAACGTCCCGTCGACAACGAGGTCATTAGAGACGGAGCGCAAGCTCGGGTTAGGGAAGGATTGGGAAGGAAATCGGCTGTGCCCTTTCAAAGAAACCATCCCGGCATTTGCCTGAAACGATTTAGGGAAATCACGGAAAACCTAAACCAGGATGGCTGGAGACGGGATTGAACCGTCGTCCTCCCGAATGCGAGTCCAGTGTGCTAACCACTGCGCCACCTCGCTCGGTTGACAGAGATTGGAATACGTCAAGCAAATAATTGAGGACGTAGGTTGCAAGTGCTACTCTGAGATGAAAAGGTTAGCACAGGAAAGGAATTCGTGGCGGGCCGCATCAAACCAGTCAGTAGACTGATGAAAAAAAAAAAAAAGAGAGGAAGGAAAAAATGAAGGAGTGTCACCTTGGCAGCTGCCAAGTGCCAGCCTTCAAAGACACTGTTACATGACACAGAGACTGGAGGATCCTGCTCCATCAGATCTACAGAGGCATAGGCATTCTCCCTCTGTCGATCTGCCAGGTCCGGGGCAGAAAAACGGTTGGCGGTGCACACCGGAGACAGGTAGGTCAGCCAAGTGAGGGTATCACGTGGCGACACCGTCGAAGAGGCTCTCCGAGAAGATCGTTTGCCTTTGTTTGACTTCTTGGAGCCTTTCGGCTTGGCAGAGGAAGACTCAGATGTTTATTAGCCAGGGGGACGTAGAAGTCTTTGAGGGAGTATTCCTTCTGTCCTTCCCAGCCTGCTGGTATGTAGCAGGCAGCTTCACCCCGTGAGGTGGAAGTTTGTTGGGTTGTTGAACAGCCGGAGGAGGAGACGAGGATGCTGCTGTGACACTGGCCGATTTCACAACTGCAGTGCTGAATTTGAGGGCGCACGTCTGCATGGGCACTCCTTCGTGGAATGAGATGTAGTAAGAACAGTACTGTAAGTGCCGGATGGTAGAATGCAAGGTTTCCGAATAGCTGACAACTTGCGAACAACTGGGTAAGGCACTTTTTCTTTCACCCAGATGTCTCGGACAGCCCACTCATCGAGATACAAAGTACGATCTCAGGAGGAGCCTGCACGGTCGCCATTGCAGTTGATACAGCGGAGAGGAGGCGGACAATCGGCCTCGTGATCACCCCAACCACAGGTTACAGATGTCAATAGGACAAGTCACCCGGCCTCACTACTTGTAGACCTATTAAACCTTCAGGTAACTAATGGAATGGTTCATCCGTTGAACTTATTGCAGGCCTACTTGTTACAATTGAGTTTGGTCTTATTGGTACAGGACAACGCAATGCAGCTATGGGCAAATACAAAAATCCAAGTAAATATTGAAATTACCATTCTGCACCAAAAATAACGACATACAGTGTAACGTGGACAAATGAGTTTGCTGGTGACAGAATAAACAGTATTATTACAGAAGGTGATTAAATGGCAGATAGGCCGCATGCAAAATTATGTAACACCACAACCACTGTAAGTCAATTACATAGGAGTTTCACGTAATGTGGACACAGTATTTCATAAACGATTGGAAGTGTCTGGACAAGGTCGATCGATATCACACACACACACACACACACACACACACACACACACACACACACACACACACACGGCGATAGGCAAAAGGGAGGCATACTACAGTGGGCAGTAAATTTATCTACCAATATGGTCTTCTAGCTCTTAAGAAATTAAATGCTTTGGCTGGAGTGCAATTTTGGATTCCCTCCCTTCCATCAAATCTTAGTTGTGATGACACACTGATCTGTAGCGTAGCCCGAGGTCTTGGTTATACTGAAAGGCGATGATTTGTAACTTGTTTGTGAGTTGGTGAAGCCAACTACTGAATGCCAAACGAATGTTTTGACAGTCTGACCTGTGGCGTAATTTAATGTTCACATTTACGCCATATTTAAACGCACTTCACTACATTTAACGCAGTTTTTGTCATAAAAACTGAAACTACAGTAAATCCGGCAAACGCATATTACATAATGGTCAAGTCTCTTGAGTATTTTGGTGTTCATTAGGCTTATGTAGATAAACTGTAAATGAACTGCGAAAAATTCAAGGGGGAGGGCACTACGTAACTTCGTACAATGTTGTTTTAGACAACATTAGACAGTTTAGATATACAAAACATATCTGCTTGAGCCAGGACTTCACATTTCGTAGGGAAATACACCAAGTGAATCCGGAGTTGGCGATTACACAAATGAGCCTTCGCCTTGGCACACTTCTGTCCCACATTTGGCAAATTTCTCGGCTGTTTTTCGTTCCAACGCAAAAAAGGACACTGCCGAATTATTGTTTGATCGTCTACGTGGGCCTAAGTTCTGTTCTGTGTAAGCGGAGCATCACGAGTATAAAGCCGGCGAGCTAAACATTCGTTCGATATCTATAATCCTACGTCGTACGAAAGATGACATGTCCAAATGTAAGATACTACACGCGCAATCTTAGTTGACATAGGCGCTGTAGCTGATGGGAGCGACTGTAAATGCATTTCCCATGTAAGAGGGTAGTCTCTCCCACCTGCCACCTCGCGAGTGTCAACTTTGTTTGCGCAATTAATAAAATTTACGACTTACTGCGGCGGCTGCGTAGTGTACTGATCGGCAACGACCGGAGATAAACGATTAATGTCCTTGCTGCTCTACGGTTGACAGGTTCTTGTATTTACTATTGTCCGCTCAGTAAATTAATTATTCCGGTAAAGCGAACATTTCACAACAAAATGTTTGCGTTAATATGAAATGATTCCCAACATTCAACTGTCTTTACCAACATCAGCTGACTACGCTTATTACAACACGGATAATCCAACAAGGAGTCAAATCTTGGATAAAACGCACTTTTAGTGGCATTTGTAATCACTTACGGCGATATGATAGCAATGAAATTCTACTAATTTCTTCAGTTGCAGTTGGACGGACGCATATACTAATTTTCGGCGTTTTCCGCATAAGTTTCAGTTTCTGTCTATGTTAATGAAATACGGCTTCTGTGTATTCCATGATATTGATATTCCATCGTCTGAGTAACACATTAAAATCACTTCCCATTTACTGTCGCTCCCAACAGCCATCGGGCCGAGTGTCAACACAGTTTGTGCGTATAGTAAGCTGCGGCGAAAACTCGCGGTCTGCGTGTTTGTTTAGCATCAACTGACGCCATCTTCCTTTTCTTCCATACCCAGCATTCCACGTGACATGCGCAGAACAAGAAGTTTGACTTGACTTCGGTAATTTCGAATTTGTTCCGGCAAGGGCAAGGCATCCAGCTGGCCTGGTGAAGTAGCCAGCTGGCTTTCAAGACATATATTTTTTTAAGAGTTCTTCGTGCGTATAGCACAGTTCTCTCTACAAGATCTGAATAGTTCTGCAAAATGTCGCGAAGAAAACAATAATACTTGGTAAAATTTTAACCTTGTACAAGAAAGTTAATTGCCCGAATTGCGAATACAATAACCACTATTCTGAATAACTCCTGGGGAGATAAATATATTTTTTACATAGTTCTTGATACTTATGCTGTATTAAATGAAACAAGTAGTTTACTGTTACCAGTCCCTGTTTGAAAGTGAAGTTGCTGTGTCGTCATTACGAGCTTTTCTGCACTGTTTTTGTGTTCGAAAATAGCCTTGATTGCCTGACTACGCAGATTAACTTTAAATGCGAACATGTTCGCATTTAACGTATGCTGTAGTTCTACAGTTCTCCATAAAACATTTTAACAGCGCTGCTGAATTTTTCAAAATTATGATGAAAATTTTGAATAGCTGATTTTTCGAGAAATACGCATTTTTTATAGTTTTGTTATGGATATGCTACAGTTCTAGACTTCTCTGTGCTGAATTTGAATAGTCCTGCGGAATTTCGAGAAGGAAACACTTGTAATTGGGAAAATTTTAATCTTAAAAAAAATTATTTGCCAATTTGCGAAAATAAATGTGTGATCACAATTCTGAAGAGGCCCACAAGAATTCTACAGGAAACCTTAATGACTTTTTTGCACAGATAATAGTTTATGAGATAACTGCAATCATGAAGGATCCATTTTCACTGCATAAAATGTACACATAGCTCAAGACACACAGCAAAAGACACAAAGCGGCGAGCCTAGGGGAACCTTGTTCAGTAGGGTGACACAGGATCTTGGATATGCAGATGATATTAATTCGTCATCCAGGAGGAAACAGGACCTGGAAGAAAAGCTTGAAAAATTAGAAAGATATGGAGTGAAGATGGGGTTTACAGTCAGTCAAAGTCCAAGTATATGTTAGCATCTAGGAAAATGTGGAGTGAAGGAGAAAGAAGGATCGGAAGAATTTGAATGCTGAGAGAGCTTTAAATATCTTTGGTAACTGGTAACTGAATAATAATGAAAGGGAAGAGATACATACAAGGTTATAGCTGGTAAAAGGACTTACTTCGCACTGATTAAAGTATTTAAAGCAAGAAGCCTTAGTAGCAATCTGAAACTGACAGTGTATTCTAAAGTAATGAGACCTGTAGTGATCCATTGTTCGGAGACCTGGACAGTGACGCAAAATGATGAGTTGTTGCAGAGATGGGAAAGGAAGATAGTTAGGAAAACCTTCAGGCCAGTGAATTATAGGGGGGCTTTGGTAGTCGGAAATAATGAGATCAGAGAATTGTACAACAAACCTGATATCGTGACAGAAATAAAGATTAATAGACTATGTTGGTTGGGACATGTAGAAAGAATGATGAAGAGCAGCACAATTAAGGAAGATTTCAAAGGAAAACCAGGTGGACGCCGTATTAAGGGGCAGACCAAGGACCATATGGCTAGATGACATGAAGGATGACTTTAGAAGAAGGGAATTAGAAGATGGAGAGCCAAGGCAACCAGCAGAGAAGAGTGGGCAGATATTTTCCAGGGTGCCAAGGTCCTACCTACATGAGCTGTAGCACCAAGCAGTAAGTAGTACAATATTGCACTAGAGTTCTGAGTTCTGGATGGTGCCTGAAGAGTTTTAACGAAAAACCTAATGTAATTTCTTGTGAAGATATTTATAACTGCAATAATGTGGGACCCACTTCACCAACATATAGTTGTTTGATCGAAAGGTGAGTGTTGCTGTCCTAGTTGTGATCAGTGCATGTCGGTCCAAGTGGGCACACATCGTGTCGACTGTCATGTATCCGACTGCGGACAACCTGAACAATCGAAGGATAGTTGCCCTTTCTGGTCTGCTTATTGCGTTGCACTACGACAACTCGATCTCGTTGGTCCTGACAACAACTTTAATTTAATTTGATGTTCTTTGCTACACAAAATTAAGTACCGGATTTGAAGATAGCTGACTCTATAATGTGCTTTCACAAACTCTCGTTACTTCTGCGTTGGATACATTCTGGGATTTGCCACCATTTAGCAAGGCATATGCTATTTCTGTCACAGAGCAGTTCAGATGCTTCATACAATTCCAGCACCTTTTGGACCTTCACACATTCATTGTTGGGGTTGGAAGACAAGAGCAGTATCTTGTGGAATTAGAGGAGGTAAAAGAATAACTGACTAATGAAATTAAATCAACTACTTTAAGTTAGTTGAAAGACACACCAGCTGGAGCACAAGACATCATCAGTTGGAAATCACAGTATGGGAACGGGATAGGATTATCGGTCGAATGCAATAACTATCCCCATTAAATTCCACATAGAGATATATTTCGTAATTAGTCATAAACATATACACAGCTCGAGATACAGAACAGAACTAAAAACTAACACAGAGGCTCGGCAGAGCAATCAGAGTCAAAAGATGGTGTTAATCGTGGACGATACGACCTATCGACGCCACAATAGTTTTGATGAGAGGGTGAGTACTGTCATGTGCTGCACTCATCAGATGTTGCAGAGTGTTGTTTGGTGAAGATCACTAAGGACCAGAGAGAGAGAGGAGAGAGGAGAGAGAGAGAGAGAGAGAGAGAGAGAAGAGAGAAAGATGAGTACCGTATTTACTCGAATCTAAGCCGCACTCGAATCTAAGCCGCACCTGAAAAATGAGACTCGAAACAAAGGAAAAAAAAAAAAAAAATCCCGAATCTAAGCCGCACCTGAAATTTGAGACTCGAAATTCAAGGGGAGAGAAAAGTTTTAGGCCGCACCTCCAAATCGAAACAAAGTTGGTCCATTGTAATATGAGACACAATTTAGGTCGAATGAATGACGATACAGCTACAGTAGTTTGGTTCGAGTCGTAAGCTTAGCAGTTAAGCTTTACCAGGTAGCCATTGCTATGCGTCAGGCGCTCCGTCCGTATTTATACGGGTACCCCTCCTTTTTCACGTGCTTCGGCTGGTTTGAATCGATTGTTTATTTTGCTTTGATTTGATAAGTGCCGTTTTCTTTGTTATAGGTGTTTGCGTCACTCTTAAGCTGAAAATGCATTACTGCACTGTGTCATGCATTGTTTGTCGCATTCTGATAGTGCGTGCTTACGGCCTGTCGCGGCTCGCGGTATGGCTTGCTTTTACGCGCGCTACCGCCGCGTACAAAAGAGAGAGAGAGAGAGAGAGAGAGAGAGAGAGAGAGAGAGAGAGAGAGAGAGAGGAATCGTCTCATTAGTGAAACAATGGCAAGAGACGTTACTTACACTGCTGCTTTCTTTGATAATGATCAACAAGAATCAAATAATAGACTGCGTATGATGGAACATGTTCTGAACGAGAGTTTGGCGAAAATTTTCTCCGTTTGAAAATCTTTGCGGCCGCTTCTTTATTACATAAAATTCTGCACAGAAATTTGAGTCATCTTAGATTTAAAAATCTAGTCACTTGCCGTGCTTCATTTCTGACTGTATCACTATTAGGCATAAGAATAATACGAATATAAACATGACACGATACGTATATTCTTCCGCGTTTGCTGTTGTCTCACTCTAGTTTCGTAGTTTATTAGGCAGAAGGATTTAAATGAGATAGCAGCAAACACGAAACAATACATGGCAAAATGTTTAATTCGTATTATTCTTATGGTGAAGAGAATACTGTATGTGATTCAAATTTTATCAGGTTCCTATTAGCAACCATCTCTTCTCACAGATAGGAAAAAATTCAGAACATAGAGTTGGCCATATTGACAAACATCCCAAACAGTCTTGCCAGTCAGATTTTCGTAGTACACTGAAATTGTGCTACATTCGAAGATGAACAACACGGAATTTGTATTTACTTCGTTGGATAATGTATGAAAATGCAGCGGTCGAAACTCGCAGCGGAGAAAAAAAGCTCGTCTTCCACTTTTTTTAAAAAAAAATATTTACTGACGCAGAGGTTTTGGCGCCAGTATTTATCTTTGTGCCTACAAAGCATGCCCGCGTAGCGCTACATATATTCGACGGCAGAAGTTAGCTGTGGTGGCACGTACCAACATTTTTCATAACTTCCGCTTGCTTTGCACTCGATTCTAAGCCGCAGGCGGTTTTTTGGATTACGAAAACCGGAAAAAAAGTGCGGCTTAGATTCGAGTAAATACGGTAGTCTAGTCCCAGCACATGAGTGTCTTCAGACAGAATTAACATTTTTAAATAGTTTAATTTACATACAGGGTGATTATAATTAAAGGTAAACTTTCAAAACGCTGTAGAAATAACACCACTGGTCAGAATGATGTCAAATTGCAACAGAATGTTATCAAAGAAAGGGGAAAACAAATGGCATAAGAAAAAAAGTGTGAAAATTGACCAATAGATGGCGCTGTGTGTGTCAGAATAGGTAAATGAAAACACCTGTCATGCGCACGACCCACTGAGATCGTATAAACATGCCGGGTGCACGGCTTTTCCTCCTTTCGCATCCGCGACATTCGCCGTGACTGTCTCAATGCAGGGTCGCACACTGCTTACAAAGCTGTATTACAAGAATGACAACTGCGCACACTTTGCTCTGCAGAAGTTCCGGACACTGAAGGTTTGAAAAAAGGCGTCGGTCCGACGACTGCGGTGGATCTGTAGAAAATGATTCAGAAATTCGAAAAGATGGATTCTTTTGGCGTGCAACCTGGTAGAGCGAGGAAACGAATTGATTCGACGTCAGAAATGCAGGAGGATACGAATAGTGGTGTAGAAACGTGTAGTGCACAGAGAATTAACCAAACATTGGCCATACCCACGAGCACAGTGCATAAAATCCTATGAAACGTGCTTCTTTGCTATCCACTCAAAATTACTCGTGTGCACGAGTTGCTGCCTGTTGACCTGCCAGCAAAAGAGATTTTGTAGACAGACAAAGCCCACTTCCATCTGACAGGATATGTCGATGGACGGAATTGTCAAACATGGGGAACAGAAAATCCTCACACACAATCAACCGGAACTGCTTCATCCTGAAAAGGTCACTGTGTGGTGTGGGTTTACGGCATCATTTATCAGAGGGCCAAATTTTTTTGAAGCTCCTGTTACCTGTACCATCACTGGTAAGCGCTACGAGTGTCTTTTGTGCAACCACGTCATTCCATCTCTCCAGCATCGTGTATGTGAGGATGGGATCATTTTGTGCAAGATGACACACCTCAACATATTGCAAATGCAGTTAAGCAGCAGCTGCTGAAGGGCCATTTCAGAAATGCTAGAATTATCAGCCGCCATTTCCCTACAGCGTGGCTGTTCCAATCACCCGATCTTAATCCGTGTGACTTCTCTGGGGCTATCTGAAAGATGTGTTCAGTGTTGTGACTGCAAACTTAGCTGCATTGAAGGCACGCATTGTGCAACACATTATGAACGTGATCCGGAAACACTTTGATCAGTTGTGGAACACGTTTCTCGGTTTCAGCTTGTTGCAGAAAATGGTGGACAGCGTATTGAACATGTTTTGGGCCAGTCACACAGAAATTAATAATCCAATTAGACTTTTACTGATGCTTTTTAGTTTATGGCCTTAGGACAATTAAAAACCGATTTTTCCCATCCAATGCGATATGACCTCGCTGTGGTGGGTGGGCTTGCGTAACTAACAGTATCGCAGCTGTACATCCGTGCACACCGAGTAGTACAGTTTGTTTAACATCAAATGTACACCTTAGGCTTTGTTGTATGATTCATTTGTCATTTGTAGTTGACCACTATTAAATTATGATGCTTGCAGCGCCATCTATTGCTACATTTTGTAACTATTTATTTTTCTTCTGCCATACATTCTCCCCCTTCTCCGATAATATTATGTTGCAGTTTGACATCATTCTGACCAGTGGTGTTGTTTCTACAGCAGTTTGCAAGTTTAACTTTAATTGCATTTATTTATAATTATAAACAACATCTGTTACAGCACAAGAACCTTACATACCATTAATTTGAGACTTTTATCCATGACGTTTGCCTTTAATAAATGTTATGGTTGAAAAGGTAGTGATCTGCATGTCATCTCAAAGAGACATAAGCTTATATAACTATGTACAAATGTTCTTGGCTTTAGGAAATGTTCACTGCATAATTAATGTAAGAAATTAATTATGACAGGATCATTCTGATATTTTTAAGAATGAAATTATTTTTAAATGAATCAGCTCTATTTCTGTGTTCCTGGGAATCTGCATTATATTTCGTTCACTAACTAAAAATGGGTCTAAAACTTCAAATGACCCTTGCAATATTTAAGTTTTTCAGAATATTTGGTCACATTACTGTTATCCGCAGGACATTCACTCTGTTTTTTCAGGTATGGAAATTAATTCGAACCCTCATTTTATAACCAAGAAATGATTAGTTTCAATATAATTTTAAACCTTTGCCTTCAAGTTTTACATTTAGGCTCTGAGATGGCAACTAAATACAACTAAAAATGCCAAACAAAAATTGCTAACTGTCATAGGTGTTTTATTTATTTATTTATCTTTTTTTGAAGAAATACTGCATCTCACAATGAAGGCCAAGTTCATCTTACTCCAAATCCAACGATGTACAATAACCTCAGAATTCTCATTCTGTGAGTGCCATAGCTCTAGGTTTAGTCCCACATTTCAGAAACGGTGGCGTAACACGCTGTATATTTCAGCCTTTAAGGTTTGTCCACACTGCGACTTTGCGTATAGTACAGTAATATTTTGGTACAGCATTTAGCAATGTTGCAGTGCTGTTGGTTTTACCCATCACTGATGGCTCTCCATCAGTACACACACTGATGACTTTTAGTATAACCTACTACTAAATTTTTGCAGTTTACTTTTTCAAATATTTCCGATCCCCTTGTTTTAGCATGCAGTGTCTCCAGACTGGCAAGATCTTCGAAGACATTAAAATTAACGCCAATTCCAGGTATAAATGGTAAACTGGGCTACATCATGTACATTAGTTGATCTATCCAAAGCTAGAAAACAAAGTACAGTAGCTGAGATATATTCTGGGAGCATTTGTTTTGTCTCTTAACTGGCTGCCTTCATATAGCAGTTTTCTTGCTTTCATTTCAATACCCTTACTACCAATATAGCAAGCATAACAATACCTTCCCCATCAGAAAGAATTTATCTTATTTCACTAATGCTAATGAAGATTGATACGTCACTTATGTCATTGCCAGCTCTACAGAACTTACTTTAGCAAATATAATGTGTCTTTTTCTGGTTCCTCCATTTTTCTAAGTCACATACTCTTTCTGTACATGAGACCCATGTGCAAGCTTATTTCTTCCTTGTTAGTCTGGTTTTGTGCTCTGTAGCATCTATCAAAGTCATGACTTCTATTATTTGAAAGAGTACATCAACAGATGCAAAAGTCTGTTCCTGAGGGATGCGATATGAACAAAAATAAGGACCACCGAACTTTGAAGTTAAGTCCTCGAAAAATTCTGCGATAAATTAATTTCTGGTGTTCATTATGCAGTGAACATTTCCTAAAGCTAAGAAAATTTGCACATAGTTCATCTGATAGGTAACTCTCTCTCTCTCTCTCTCTCTCTCTCTCTCTCTCTCTCTCACCCCCCGCCCCCCCCCCCCTGCATCTTAGTGTATGTCTTGCTAAATGTGTTGAAAAACCCAGTATGTATCAAAAACTGAAGTAACAGGAGTTTGTGAAAGCCAGCTATCTTCAGATCCGGTATTTAATTTACTGTAGCAACTAATATCAAACGGTATTTAATTTACTGTAGCAATTAATATCAAATTGAAGTAAAGCTATTATAATACAACACAATAAGTAGACCAAAAAGGGCACCTACTGTTAGATTGCTGGGGCTGTCAGTAATTGGATACATAATGACAGTCATCCCATGTGCCCACTTGTACCTACATGTCCCAATCACAACCAGGGCAGCAATGCCCAGCTTTCAATCCAAAAGCTACATGTTACTGAAGGGGATCCCACATTATTGCAATTATAAATATTTTCACAAGAAATTACTCTTGATGAGTTCTTCAGAATAGAGACTGCATTTTTTTTTTTTTTTTTTTTTTTTTGACAAATTGACAAATAATATTTTTAACATTAAAATCTTCCCACTTACTAGTGTTTGCTTCACAAAATTCTGCACAACTATTCAAATTAAATACAGAGAACTCTATAACTATGGTGTATCAACCAAGAACTCTGAAAAAAGGAGAAAAAGTACATTTCTTGAAAGTCAGGCGCCAACTTCAAGTGACTTACCCAGCTCGTCTGTCAGGAATATTAACTTCAGACCATCAGAGTTCTTAAATTATTAATCCTATTCATACAGATTCCAACTATTATTTTTGCATGTTTCACAGATCAAACTGAAACAGTCTCACTATAATAGTGAAACTCAAACCAAATTAATCCTGCGCATAGAGATTCCTGCAATTTCCTTTAAGGAAAAATGTTAATAATTGTTAATGAAATAGAAGCAACGAATTCAACATGGATTCTTTCATTAATTGATCCACAGCGTTTTGTAGATAACATTTGGAAGATGATCTCCCAAGTACGTGAAATAATAATTATATGTGCACCAATTACCGATTAACGTTTTCCATGCTAGTGTACCTTGTGCAAGAATTTATGTATCTGCATAGCTACTGCAAGCTACATCCACTGGAACCTGCTTAATGGTCAAATATTTTGAATCCAATTCGCTGCACAAATTTTTCGTCTTACACTCCTTCATATGGCCCTAATCCAAATGTTCATCTCACTTGCGAGTCAAAAAAGTGGCTCTTAGTCGACACTAGCCACACTCACCAAGCTGTAGATGTAAATGTGCATAAGGGTGGCTTGTGAACTTGCTAACACAACTATAGTTCTTACGAAATGGATTCGCAAATTGCAGATACGTATTGACGTCGGTTGTACATTTTATTAATGGCACACACAAATTTGTGCCGAACTGGGACTCTAACCCAGATTTTCCCCTTATCGCAAATGATCACCTTGATTGCTTCATCTATCCATGCGTGCCTCCCGAACGGCCCCAAACTTCCAGATGTCATGTTGTCCATATCCCCTACACTTGCACTTTGTGATTCTTGCACAGGGAGAGACCAATTTTTTTATTATTATCATTTTAGTCAGTCGAGACATACACACGAATGATTACAAAATGTATGTATCCATACAGTGTCAAAAAATGTATACATCAGTGGTATTTGCGCATCCATTTTGTAATATTTATAACAGCTGTAATTGTCAAAACAGTGTCTGTTTCTTAAGACATGCATGCGTGTCCGAAGGATGTTGGAATGTAATATACAGACACTGTAAAAATACTGGCATTATGTAAATCAAATATCATTTCTCTGAAGCATAATTCCTGGAATTGTGTGGTATTACAAACCACTCCAGAGGAGTGATACGTGATCCTTTCCTACAGTTGACTCATTTTTAGCTGCAAGGGGGTGATCTGTGATAAGAGGTGAGAGAAGATAAGCTTCTTCGCCAAGATCGCTAATAATAACCTTTATTTTCGATAACCAGTTTTGGTAATTAGTGTTATCTTCTTCAGGTCTGGAAGGCATTTATATGTGTAACTGTATACTAAGTAGTTGTAATAAACAGTTATCAATAATAAAGCTAGTATTAGCAAGTTTGGCAAAGAAGTTTATCTTCTTTAATCTAGTATCCCTGTCCATTATTACTGAGGAATGATGTGAATGACAGGCATAAAATAATTTATTATAGAGGAGAGTACAAATACTGTGTGGATCTGTTAATTATTTGCATGTGTAGAGGACCATCTCAAGGGACAATGTATGTCTTCGAGATCGGACGGTGATCGCAGTAACACAGAAAGGAAGTACCTGTACAGAGGTTAATACATCAGTTCCTAGCACTATCGGCCTGCTCTGGAGAACTATAAAGTCCTTGGAGAACACTTATTTTTGAAAACAGTTAAATTGTTGATCGGAAAACTGAAATTTGCTTGAGATTATTCAGTCATCCATGTATAGACATGAATGTAGAGGTTTCATGTTGGGCATTATGATTTGACAGAAGTTTGGTGTTATCCATTTGATTTTGTACACATTTGTGTACAATATATGGATTATAAATATGAAAGGTCTTCATATGTTATGAAAGGGAATTTAAGAGTAGCAGTACTGAATTTCCTTACAGCAATAACCACACAACGAGGAGACAAAGTTTGTCACAGCCTTACACAAGGCCGCTGTTGAGCAACTAAGACATAATGAAAAAACAATATTAAATAAATCACGTCCCACATCCAACAAAATGGAACACTAAAATCACCCGAGTTCTTTCCCATATCTTCCAATGTTTCCACACTTCATATCTAAACGCCGATATCATTCAAATCATAGTCTGTGAAATTAACCAGCAAATCACATGCATGTAAACTTTTAGAAAAATTATGCAGTTTCCACTGGTGTCACATTTTTCACAATTTATCTTTGTAAGATTGAGAAAGTTAACTGGATTTCACATTACTGTGGAAACTCTGGGACCTGCTCAAAGACAGTTCTTGTCAGCCATATACACTCCTGGATATTGAAATAAGAACACCGTGAATTCATTGTCCCAGGAAGGGGAAACTTTATTGACACATTCCTGGGGTCAGATACATCACATGATCACACTGACAGAACCACAGGCACATAGACACAGGCAACAGAGCATGCACAATGTCGGCACTAGTACAGTGTATATCCACCTTTCGCAGCAATGCAGGCTGCTATTCTCCCATGGAGACGATCGTAGAGACGCTGGATGTAGTCCTGTGGAACGGCTTGCCATGCCATTTCCACCTGGCGCCTCAGTTGGACCAGCGTTCGTGCTGGACGTGCAGACCGCGTGAGACGACGCTTCATCCAGTCCCAAACATGCTCAATGGGGGACAGACCCGGAGATCTTGCTGGCCAGGGTAGTTGACTTACACCTTCTAGAGCACGTTGGGTGGCACGGGATACATGCGGACGTGCATTGTCCTGTTGGAACAGCAAGTTCCCTTGCCGGTCTAGGAATGGTAGAACGATGGGTTCGATGACGGTTTGGATGTACCGTGCACTATTCAGTGTCCCCTCGACGATCACCAGTGGTGTACGGCCAGTGTAGGAGATCGCTCCCCACACCATGATGCCGGGTGTTGGCCCTGTGTGCCTCGGTCGTATGCACTCCTGATTGTGGCACTCACCTGCACGGCGCCAAACACGCATGCGACCATCATTGGCACCAAGGCAGAAGCGACTCTCATCGCTGAAGACGACACGTCTCCATTCGTCCCTCCATTCACGCCTGTCGCGACACCACTGGAGGCGGGCTGCACGATGTTGGGGCGTGAGTGGAAGACGGCCTAACGGTGTGCGGGACCGTAGCCCAGCTTCATGGAGACGGTTGCGAATGGTCCTCGCCGATACCCCAGGAGCAACAGTGTCCCTAATTTGCTGGGAAGTGGCGGTGCGGTCCCCTACGGCACTGCGTAGGATCCTACGGTCTTGGCGTGCATCCGTGCGTCGCTGCGGTCCGGTCCCAGGTCGACGGGCACGTGCACCTTCCGCCGACCACTGGCGACAACATCGATGTACTGTGGAGACCTCACGCCCCACGTGTTGAGCAATTCGGCGGTACGTCCACCCGGCCTCCCACATGCCCACTATACGCCCTCGCTCAAAGTCCGTCAACTGCACATACGGTTCACGTCCACGCTGTCGCGGCATGCTACCAGTGTTAAAGACTGCGATGGAGCTCCGTATGCCACGGCAAACTGGCTGACACTGACGGTGGCGGTGCACAAATGCTGCGCAGCTAGCGCCATTCGACGGCCAACACCGCGGTTCCTGGTGTGTCCGCTGTGCCGTGCGTGTGATCATTGCTTGTACAGCCCTCTCGCAGTGTCCGGAGCAAGTATGGTGGGTCTGACACACCGGTGTCAATGTGTTCTTTTTTCCATTTCCAGGAGTGTATCTTGTACAGACATCTTTTATTAACCTGACACGTTCCACATCATTACGAAGTGTCGTACTCATGATCTATGGAACAAGTATTAATGTAATCTAATCTAATCTAATCTAACAGGAAATGTGTGGCGGATGGATCAGTCAGGTGCTCGCGCCAGGACCTTCTGCAGGAATATGATCACTGTAACAGGGGATTAGGATTGGCACTGGGACAGACTGGGTTGTTGTCGAGTTTGGATGCCCGACAGAAAACCACTTCGGGAGGGGCAGAAAGGATCTCGCATACGATGTCCATTTAAGGTCGTGGTGATAAATAAAGCCCTGATGAAAGATGTGGTTCAGTTGTTCCAGTCCAGGGTGGTACTGGGTGACAAAGGGGATGCTCATTTGCAGCTGATTATTGGGTGTGGTGGGAAGATTGAGGGTGTGTGTAAAAATTTATAGCTTATGTCCATCCAAATGTTGATTGAGGATTGTGTAAGAATTCGAAGTAGATTGTTCAGGAACTTTTCGAGAGTTTTGGTAAAAATGTTTCCCGTGCATGATTGTACATAAATAATTCTGTATCATATATATTAAAAAATATGTAACCTATGTCCATCCACGTGTATATCTGAGTACTGTGTAAAAATTGAAAGTAAATCAGTCAATAACTTCCTGAGATTTTTGGTAACAATATTTAACACTGTCATTTCTTTATATAATAGTAGAGATTTTAAATATATATTTATATACATGGTGAGGCAGATGAAAGTGGCCCAGAGAGCAGAGTTCCAGGGTGCAAAGAAATGCAGCACTAATGAGACTATAGCAGAAAGTGCACACCATTCATCTTTTGGCACTTTGGAGCCCCAGTCAGCGAGTGGCTGAAGGCAGATCGAAGCTGGACCACTGGAATTGCTGCAGTTCTGGAAGACTGTGAGGGTTGTTGCAATACACCTCGCACCTGAGAGCTCTCTACACCAAGTAACCACACACTGACAGATTAGGTGACCAGGGTGGCCAGCTAGGGCCACGACCGGAATGACCTCTGTTAACAACACTGCCAGATGTGAAGGCCGTGTAAATGTGCTCCAAAGTTCGACCGGGTGCACGGGCAGTTGCTCCATCCTATTGGCTGTAACTGCAGGTTGGCTCAAATGGCTCTGAGCACTATGGGACTTAACATCTATGGTCATCAGTCCCCTAGAACTTAGACCTACTTAAACCTAACTAACCTAAGGACGTCACACAACACCCTGTCATCACGAGGCAGAGAAAATCCCGAACCCCGCCGGGAATCGAACCCGGGAACCCGGGCGCGGGAAGCGAAAACGCTACCGCACGACCACGAGCTGCGGACAACTGCAGGTCTTTTACTCCTCTGTTAATGGTGCGACAAATAGTTTCAAAATGTTGACAACGTAATGCACCGAAGTCGGCACCTGACGAAAGGAGATGGAACCGATAATGCAGCACGCAGGCACTGAACACCGAACCCCGACATCCTGATTGCAATAGTGTTTTGTGAAATTTGTTAGCATTCTCCACTGCCCAGAACCTGTGATTCTGTAAGTTGACATAACTACCCTTATCTCAGTGAGCGGCCACTCACAAAGCTAGCGGCACTGAGGAGCATCTACTGATTGTAATGCACGAACAACACACACTCAAAAAGAGGGATGCACGTGCAGGTGCAGGTCCAGGTGGAGCATTTGCCCGCACGATCGACACGATACGCGAGTCTCTCGAGACGGGCATCGGGTCGATTTGGTAGTATTTTCTTGTGAACTGCAGCCACATTTTCTGGAGTTCGGGCAAGCTTTGGAATGCTTTCTGACTTGCTCAGAACAGATCGTGTCTGATGCCGTTTTCAGACTAACCATTGCAAGGCACTCTCTGCTGGCACTTAGGCACAGAACAACTGATCGCACCACTTCCACTACTTTGCTGTCACGTAACTTTCCATAACGAATGCCCGCTGATTAAGTGTGAGCACCATCGTCCCCTTTGCACTGCTCCACTCACACTGACACAGCCGGCACTATGCTCTGAACCAGTGTGGATCGAGCGGCGGGCACACACACGGTGTGCGTATCACGGGGTGTTGTTATATGCACACATTCGTGCTCCATCGTATACACTCGTCTGGCCAACCGTGTAACATATATATTAAAACAAGATGTAGCCTATGTCTGTACAAATACAGGGCTATTACAAATGATTGAAGCGATTTCATAAATTCACTGTAGCTCCATTCATTGACATAAGGTCACGACACACTACAGATACGTAGAAAAACTCATAAAGTTTTGTTCGGCTCAAGCCGCACTTCAGGTTTCTGCCGCCAGAGCGTTTGAGAGCGCAGTGAGACAAAATGGCGACAGGAGCCGAGAAAGCGTATGTCGTGCTTGAAATGCACTCACATCAGTCAGTCATAACAGTGCAGCGACACTTCAGGACGAAGTTCAACATAGATCCACCAACTGCTAACTCCATTCGGCGATGGTATACGCAGTTTAAAGCTTCTGGATGCCTCTGTAAGGGGAAATCGACGGGTCGGCCTGCAGTGAGCGAAGAAACGGTAGAACGCGTGCGGGCAAATTTCACGCGTAG